>NW_022639571.1:864269-885822 GCF_010583005.1 Odontomachus brunneus | reverse complement strand
ATATATATATATATATATATATATATATATATATATATATATATATATTTACACACACACACACATATATGTATGCATCGCCATTATAGCTCATTCCCCACATAACGACGATAATAACGAGAGCGGCAATTATCTCTGTGTTACACGCGATGACTCGCGGGTGAAGCAGATCGCAATCTTTTTCATACGCCTGAAAGGTCGCGCCCGTGTGATTACGCGGGACGTATCTCGGAGACGGAGCGTGAGCTCGTTCGCTTACATTTCGCTTAGAAAACGCAGCCTCTGTAATAAAGACTCTGTCTCGACGCGACGGGTAAATGAGTACATACTTTGGCTCGCCGCGATTGCACGTTGTAGCGGTGCACGTGTACACCGCGTGTACACGTATTGTCTCGCGAAAACGCGACGCGCCCGTTGTAAGGATAATTGTTACTTATCCGCGGGACGTGCGTGAGAAATGGAAAGCACTCTCGCGGCCAGAGAGGAAAATAGAGAGAGAGAGAGAGAGAGAGAGAGAGAGAGAGAGAGAAAGAGAGAGAGATCAGGAGAAAGAAAGAGCACGTGTACCGATGTATGTGCATGAGATATGATTTCTCGCGCCCTTGCGCTGTATCGGTGACCGTGCAAGGAATATCGCGAGGCGCCGCCCGTAGCTTCCATCGTAAGGATGCGCGCCTGGATAGGAATTATTTATCCAACCGACAGCGCGAGAAAAATGGCCAGAGGAAAAGTGCACGGACCCGCGCGCGTATGCGCGCACTGTCGCATACAGGGTGGCCCGAAAGTCTGCATACGGTCGAATATCTCGTCGACAATGCGTTTTTTGAAAAGAAGGAAATGTTTCAAACATATGTGGTAAATCTGTTAGCCGGTGATATTTATTTGATCTTAGAACAAACTTGGAAAGCTCTGTTTCTCTCAAGACCAACTTTAATTTTTCAAATGGCTAAAATCGTATGGCTTTTTTCGATATAAATCCTTTTCTGCATTGAGAAAATAATATCTAAAAATTAAATATTTGTTTGAGGGAATAACATATTTACTTACGCTAATATAAAATATGTTTCATATAAAAAAATGTACATTTCCTTAAAACCTTAAGAAAATCTTAGTCTTTCACACAAAAGCAATTATTTGCTCCATTTAAATAAAAGTATTTAGATTTAAGTAAATATCCTGTTAGTACTGACTAAAAAATAGATATTAATTTAAATGTTTTTTCTCAGTGTGGACATTTTGCGTGAAAAGGCATCAAAGTAAAATCGTTGGAAAGTACTTGTACTTTCCCCGAGAATTTTATATTTTATCAAGATATGAAATATCTCATAAACTATTTATTCTTCGATAATCTCGTCTTGATACTTTTATTTTGCTACTTTTTATTTTGTATACGATAATTTCACTTCAGTGTACTTTTACCCGCAGAATGACCAGAGAGATCAATTTATACTAGAAAAAAGTCATGCAATTCCGTTTAAAAAATTAGGGTTCTCTTTGACAGGGCTTCTCAAGGTTACTCCAAGATCAAATAAGTATCGCCAACTGATAGATCTGTACAAACTCTACCGCCTTTGTCTGAAACATTTTTTCTCCTTTTCGAAAGTATACCGTTGACGAGATATTGGAGCGTGTCCGGACTTTTGGCCCACCTTGTATGCGCGCGCGCGTTATGTTGCGATTTCTATTGTACAGCACGTACCTACGGGAATGGCGAACGAATGTTTTCCAAGCTGGCGTCGTTTGTTCCCGTCGATGCGCGCGCCATACGTAGACAACGTGGACGCGGCGCGTCGGATGATGAGGACGGGGGGGGAGTGAAGGGGGAGGGGGAAGGGGGATCGTGCGTTGTGCCGCGCGTGATCATATAGTTAAATCGCGGGTGGTTGGTTAACAGGTCATAATTGTATCCTCGTTTCGTCCTGGCGTTAAATCATACACATCCGTTTCTTTTTCCCTTTCTTTCCTCCTCCTTTTATCCTCTTTCGCGGCTGTGTCCGTTCGCCGGAGAAACAATTACGCGCTCTGCGAGCGTTAACGAACGTTTGCCGGGAAGATGAGCGGTTACACGGTCGGGACGGTATGCGGACAATGCTTGAGCAGGAAGACGACGACGTAGACGAAGGGGAAGCAGCAGAAGAAGAAGAAGAAGAAGAAGACGTCCCGGCAGAGGAAGAGCGCCAAGGATGGATCGCCCGGTCGTGTTTGTTCTTCAGGACGTAATCGTCCGCGCGCTCACACGCGATACTTTCGTCCGAAGTCAACGGAGATTGATCGTCGCGCTGTTCTTTTTACGGCTCGCCCACCAGCCGGATGCATCATCATCATCGCGGTCGTCGTTGGACGCGGGGATACGTCGTTAACGCGAGGCGACGATGACGAGGACGTGTCGGGAGCGCTAATTAGTTAGCCGCGAGATGTGTCCCTCTGAGAGCGGAAGATAGAAAAGAAAGAGGAGCGAACGGGGATGACGTAGTCCAGGAGGTCGCTCCTCGAAAGTAGCTCCGGGGGAGTGTAATCCATCATCGAAAACGGGACGGTGTAATGTAACCGCTCGCTTATGCCGACGACTAATCAGTCAGGCTGCCTCGCCGTATAATTAGCAGGCTCTCTTTCTCCCTTTTGTTCTCCCTCTTGTTCTCTCTGTCTCTCTTCCCCTTTCTCTTTCCCATGACGGATATTATTCCTATGTACTCTTGCCGCACTCGCCTGTATATTTCCAACCGCGATACTCGGCCTTCCCTTCTTCCTGACGTGCAAAAGGCGCGCGCGAGCACCTCCATTTCGAAGTTTGCGATCGTTAGCGAAACACCCGAGTCATGACGCGTGTATCACGACTCGCCCTGTGAATATTGCGACCCTGAGAAGCGACGACGGATGATACTTTCGAGTGGCTTGTCACGGCGCACTCCTCGTAAGTACCCCGCATAGAAAATATCTTAGAATCTAGCTGGGATCAGCCTCTGATATAAATATGGGTCCTGGTTAGAAGTGAAATGTCTCAAACAGACGTGGAAAATACAAAGTTTTTTCAATATCTCTTGTGGATTCCATTTTATATTGAAATACAGCAAAATGTACGTTGACTTTCAGAATACTTTCATTACTTTCAGCAAAATATTCAGTGTTTAAAAAAAATTTTATTATATCTCTTCATTTTTTGAAATGCAATCTTTTCAAAGATACGATTCCAGACGTGAAGCTCAAGTTCCCCCATATTTTCTCTGATCTTTGTTCCACATAGAATATTTCTTAGGATCCTAATTGCGATTCAGTTCAATCCACCGAAATAATTATGAGTTCGGGGTAGCAATCATGTAACTTTTTTCTAAGAGCGAAAAGATGAAAAGTGAAAAGTATCACATAAACTCAACGATTTTAGCGTGATCATGTAACTTCTCGAACAATGGAAACGTGAAAATTTTAACATGGAACTCGTCACTTTTCACGAGTTCACAGGGGAAAAGATACATGAACGATACCTTGGTTAAAAGTTTCAAACATGCCATTCTACGTGAGAAACAAAGTTTTCTTAATATTATTTCTGGTCTTCATTTTATACTATTAAAAGTGAGTAAACACATGTTAACTTTTCACTTAATTCTATTATTTAGTAAAATACTCAAAGTGTCTTATAAATATTTTTTTATTCTATAAAATAAAATTGGCATGAAAATAGGATTCCCAATTGAATATCGTATTCTTTTTATGATATCAAACAGATCCTTGTTTTAATTTTAGACAGAGGACTCATATTTGAGACAATAACGGGATTCCCAATTGGTTACGTAATGGGATAACGAATTTTGGAACAAAGAGTGCGGCTAAATATCTATAGATTGGTCTTATTTTACAGTTTTGAACGCGCTGATTACGAGTACGCAAGTCCCAAGGTAGCCCAACCGTTCCAGAGAAAATGGCCCATTTAAAATTGCACCCCACTAAATGCCGCCACTTATTTTCAAAAATAAAAAGTGTGACTATGACAATGATAAAATTATCTTCAGCAAATCGCAGCGACAGTTTCAGATGTTGTCCCTGAACTGGATCATAAAAGGATTCTAGTAGATTCTCAAATAGTTAGCACGGCTAAATTGGATCAGTTGGTTTGTTGATTATACTTTGAAACCTCCAGTAAGGTTAAACGCGAGCTATCAAGAAATAAATTGTATTGCAAATTGCCATAGTTATACTTTTTATTTGTGACAATAAATGGCGGCGAAGTGCAATTCTAAATGGGCCATTTTCTCTGAGACGGTACGTCGGTTCATCTTGGGACTTGCGTATTTGTAATCAGCGCGCTAAAATAAGACCAAATTGGATTCAAAACTTTTTTCTATAGAATGGACCGAATTTGGCCGCACACTTTGGAGCATTCTAACCTCTGAATCTATCCTGTATCTGGGAAAATTTCGGAAAAGAGTGATGCCACTGGTCCATAGGCCATGTGCTCCATTTCTGGACAGTGAAAAATGTACTTAAGATGGGCATCAAATTAAAGGCCTTGATGAGGTGATTACAAAGATATAAGATAGATAAGTTTTAGAGCCGCCCAGTATACCGTTGTCGAACACTACGATCTAGAAAGGTCCCAAATCTTAGGCTTTCAAACTGATCCTTAGCAAAACTTAACGGATTTAAAAAATTCAAAATACTACATTTAATAAAGTTAAATGAAGAATTTAATGGTATAAATTCCATGTTCCAAACTAACCGGAAGTAGAAAATTCCAATTGGAACATCAACTTCTAGTTGATTTTGGAACACGAAGTGCATAGGAAAATGCATCTTAACCTAATCAAAAACATTAGAAATATTCAAATTATTTTTGCTTAACTATTTTAAAAACTGGATCAAACAAAATTCAACTTTTGGGATGATTCAGAAGAAAATAGTAGCCTAAAATTCGGAACCTTTTTGGACCGTAGTGTTGGAACGGTACACTGGGCTGCTCTAAAACTTATATCTTTGTAATCAGCTCATCAAGACCTTTAATTTGGTATCTATTTTAAGTTCCATTTTTCACTGCCTAGAAATGGGGCACATGTTGGCGTTACTCTTTCAATGTGGAACGTTATTTACGACATCCCAAGTCTTTCCTCGTGGATCTTTTAAGAAAACGCGCGTGGTTACACGAGACCAGAGGACGCGCGAGGAAGGAACGCGCGTCGACGACGGCGCCCGAGTGCGTACAGGCACCCCGGGCAAACTAATAACGCGCTCGACGATCGTTCCATCAACGACATAACGACACGAGGTAATTTGCAACTTAACTAACAGTAATCTCTCTCGCGCGCAAACGGACCGAGCCGCGACGCTCCTACGACGGAGGAACTCGCGTAAAGTGGCACTCGAACAACATGTACTCGCGCGCGTCAAACGCGAGTACCTCGAGCGAGAATACTTGAAGGCAGCTCCTCGAATCCGCGGAGATGAGCGCCGGTTGAGAGGTCATTATAGGCTCGGCACGAGTTCAATGGCGGACTTAACGATCTCCCTGCGAGAGACCTCTCCTTCTCTCTCTCTCCTCCTATTCCCCGACGTGGACAGCGGCCGTCGGCTTTACGACGCGAACTTTTACTCCCCGTGTCCGGAGATCGCGATTCTTTTACTCACCCTCGCCGGACGTGAAGGGGCGCACTACTCCGGGCAGGAGCATGCAGAACAGCAGGAACAGCGAGCACGATTTCGGCCTCATTGCGTATGTGGATCACCGTGGCGGTCCGGTCATTCGTTCATCTCTCGTGCGCGCCGCGGGGTCGCGTTTTAAAACAACGGAGCGCCGTGTCACTCGGCGCAGCACCACACAACCCGCTCGTCGGCCTGATACCAGCTCGCACCTGCAACACACAAACGGGAAGCGGCAATTAGTGGACTATAATCGCGACGTTTCGTGCATTCTTCAGTTAACCCTTCCGCGAAATTGAGACGCAAATCTGACACATCTTTGGCGTTCCGACCCTTTGCGATCTCAAGCCGAGATATTCTCGCAAAGCTGCCTTGCTTGATACCTTTTACCCTAGACTACCAATCTTAGTTATTTTTATCTGCATTTCGAATGGTAATTTAATGAAAATGATACTTGTGACTTTATTTTCTTTCTGAAAAAAAGAATGATTAAATACGTTAAAACAGGTTACAAAACAATTAAGAAAATCAAGATGAATATGTTGGTAATAATGTTGATTAACTGCTAACAGTATTAGCAATCTAGAATTAATTTGATTATAAGATATATTTAACAATATTAGTATGCAGAAATTTATTGGCAAGAACTTCATTTATCGCTTTCTTACCACACGTAAGTCCAATCAATTTTGATCTATACTTCGAATAATAATTTAATAAAAAAGATATTATAATAGGTATTACTTTATTCTTTCTTTATATGTAAAACAATGATTAAAAAGAGATTAAGGCAGGTTACAAGTGAAATAACTCTTCAACATTATTGATAATAATGTTGAATGCTATTAGCAGCATTAGCTATATAGGGTGTTTATTTGATAATAAAATGTCTAACATATTATTTTTTATTAGCATATAGAAATTTATTTGCAACAACTTTACATTTATTGCTTTCTCTATTTACACCAAAAATTAACTCATACATATTTGTTCGCTTGCAGGAGATACGTTAAGAGAAATACGTGAGAGAAAAGATATCCAAGAAATAAAAAATACTTATTCGGAGTAGGTATTAATAACATATTTATTTATGCTATTTATTTATTTATGCTAGTATAAAATATTTTGAATAATAAAATATATACACTAAGAAAGAATATAATTTATTTGTAGGATAAAAAGTTTATTCCTGTGAACAAATTTATATTCCATAAATAAATTATATTCAAATATTCTTTCTCAGTGCATTTTTTAGAGCACCTTAACCTTTCATGAAAGTAATTGTTTATCCTATTTTAGTAAAAAAAATTAAATTTTAGTAAATATATATTGGTATATTCACCGAATAAATATATGTTTTACTTTTTAGATATTCTTTCTGTCAATGTACTGCAGAGGGTTAATTCTTCAGAATTGGAAACGTCGATTCGCATCTTTAAAGGTATAAAATGCAGTATATCTGCAAATTTTCTTTGGCATACTCTCATGTAAGGCAATTCTTTAATGAAAATATGTAAGAAATATTATCTATTAATTGCTTTAAATAAAATTACAACAATACATGCGGCGTGTTAAGGTAGCCGTTAGTAAAGTTGCGATTAACGATAGGGAAGGGAACTATTCGGGCGATTGAAAATTGCGGTTAAAGAATCGGTAAAGCTTCCTGTGTGAACATTTGCGGTGGCCCGCAGGTGTTCGTTTTAATTCATTTTCCACGTTTTATCTCGATTATCTCGAGATAATAACTTTCCACGAACGCGCGCGAAGTATAATCGCGCGCACGCGTGCGTCCCGTAATCGTAAATCTTGGCCACTTGGCGTATAAAGAACGAGAAGTGGAATATAAGCCACATTTGCCGATTTCAAGAAACACGATAAGCAACCTACTTCGACGGCTGCACTCGCGCGACGTATGGAGGAGGAGACCGGCCGCTGTTTACACAAAATGGAAATTCCCTCTCGCACGCAACCGGGCGAGGAAGTATCGAGGTGAAACGGGTTTAACGTCGGGGTCGCCACGGCGTTGTTTCTACCGGAAAGCGTAAAAGACGGTTAGGAAAGTCGAGAGAGTGCCACTTACGGGACGTGGCTGGCAGCCCTTGCCATTTAAATATTCCAACGGCGGCAGACACTTTCCCGCACGCGAAATTTCCTCGCGGCGCCTTCATTTCCAGTCGCGCGCTACCGTGAAAGGAAAGCCGAAGGGAGAGGGCGTAATTTTCCCCGGTGGCTCGATAGCTCCCTCGAACGCGAAACTGCTGTTCTTCGCCTCCGGGGGTGGAGCAGGGGGGGAAGTAGGAGGAGGAGGTGATGGAGGAGCGTGGCTGCAGGAGGAAGATTCCGGTCGATAACCGTCAGAATTAATTATTAAGCACGATTCGTCTACTGGAAATACGGCTTCTTGAGATTATCGCTACGTGCCGCTAGATCGAACAGTTAAGAAGTCGGCACTTTAAAGTCGAGTCGATCTGGTAACGCTGTTTGGAGTTCACCGCGTTAAATCGCACACTTGCCAGTTGGACCTGGCGACAGAATTGAAGAAAGGTACAAGTTTCCAACGTGGCTTGTGCCTGCCCTCTCGAATGTCGTCGGTCGTTCTGAGATTACTTCAAAAGATGATGCACTCAAAAGAATGTTCTGCTTGTTCAGATAGAATCACTCAAAAAGAAAATGATCTTACAATCATAGCGAAAATTTTCTAGGTAGAAGAAATTATCTGAGACAGATAAATGACTATTAAATATGTAATGTCGCATATATTTTGTATTTAGTCAATATAGATAAGAAAGACAGAATTTTTACCGGAATTATTTGTGAAATTCAACAAAAAAGTCTTTGTGGCGTCCATCTAGATTAGGGAGACTTGAGGGTCAGATTGCCTGAAAATCGTGCTTGTTTTTTCACAATTTTTTATGACAAGCTAAATGAATGCGAAAGTGTTATTTTGATGTGTATTTATACAACATATAAAGAGGAGAAAAATATAATTTTGATAATCAAATACCCAATATAAGTATATGGTACATGCAGTTAAAATATATTTCGATTTTTTTTTTTAAGGTCGTCATTTTGCAGTAATATCTTGACTCTCGGTGATTCAATTAAGTTGAATTTTAGGTAGAAAATTTCCGTAACCTTGTCATTATCGTACCACTATAATAGAAATTGAGTAAAAGTTAGTTAAAATTACAAATATCTTAATGGAATATTATTAAATTTTCAGTTCTTTTTTAGTAAAAGAATTAATATTTCAAAATTAAATATTTTCACGAGTTTGCCAGTGAAATTTACACAATAACGACATTATGGAAATTTTCTACCTAAAATTCAGCTTAATTGAACCATCGAGAGTCAAGATATTACTGCAAAATGACGATCTTGAAAAGAAAAACGAAACATATTTTAACTGCATACCATATATACTTATATTGAGTATTTGATCATCAAAATTATATTTTTCTTCTCTTTATATGTTGTATAAATATACGTCAAAATAACACTTTCGCATATTCATTTAGTTTGTCGTAAAAAATTGTGAAAGAATAAGCACGATTTTCAGGCAATCTAGTCTCCTTAAAGCCAGTCACGCTTTTTATAAAAACTGACTATGGTAGACAAGAAAGACGAGAGATAAACGAATGTATTGCAGTATTTGCTAGTCATTTAACCATCTTAACTGATTTCTCGTATCCAGATAGTTTTCGCTGTGACTATAAGATCATTTTCTTGAGTGTGAAGTCACTACTTAAGCGAGAATGCTGTAGTCTCAAATTCTTTGAGGGATAAACGATTCCAAAGAAAGTAAAAACGAAATACAAACGATGTTTTTTTACAAGCAAATCAGTTAACTTAGGTTATAAATAACGTTCCTGCCGTTGGCCATCCTGAGATATTTCAAGATATAACAATGCCACCTTTTTGACCGATTGTGAAATTGCTGTACTTCCTTTTAAGGTGCGATGACATATGCTGAATTCTATTGAAGAATTTAACTAGGAAATAAGTACTTGAAATTTTCATTGTGAGATATAAAATTTATTCTCACAGGAGTAAACTTGATTTCATAGAAATAAACTTTATTTCATAGAAATAAATTTCATATCCCACAAATAAAAATTTTCAAGTTTTTTCTCTCTTAGTGCACATACTCGGTCGCTGATTATTTGTCAATTTTTTTTCTATTTTTTATCTAATTGTACTTTATTTTTTATCTGATATATTTTTATTTTTAATTAATTATTCTTATCATATTTTATTCAAGACAATGAATGAAAAGTGATGCTTTCCTTCAAATTTCCTCCTTATTTAATATCGGATACAGGTTCATATCGATTGATACGTGGATAGAATGTTCGTTCGCGATCGCACGTTGGTCGATTCCCTGAACAAGTAAAGAGGAACTCATTTATCTTCAGAAGAGAAGATAGAGTATTGTGAAAGACCAACATCACGAAAGTGGTCGACAGTTCGCCTTTGTCCATTAGATGTGCCTTTCCGCGCCATTCGTGTCGATTTCATTGGCAAATTGGTCTCGTATTATCTCGCTGCTGACGAATTGCATCGGCAGTTCTACCTCCGCTTCGCACGATTAACCGAGAATCGATCGAGAAAAATGGAGTTTTGCTCGCTTATCGGAATTACGAGTCTGTCGAATTGAACGTTTTCCGATTCGCTCAGCCACGCTTGTCTCATTTGAAAAAAATATCCGGCTGAGTAACTGCAATCGATATATAATCGAGGTTTAGGAAAATACTAGTTCGGCGTAATAGGTTTGTTATTTTTCTCTCAAACTTTTATTTGACTATTAAAAGAAAAATAAAAAGTCCTCATTGAATGCTTCAAAATATACCGAATCAATGTTGTTTATTTTATTCGTAAAAATTATTAATCCTTCAAAATTGCATATAATTTCGTTTTCTTTTCTATATGTTTGACAAATCTTTTGCACACAACCTAATACAAAGTAAAGAATAATTAAAAAACTATTTTTTAATGGTAATAAAATACTATTTAATTATTTAATTATTATTAATTTAGAAAATAATAACTAAGAATAATTAAAAATTATTAACATTAAAAAATAATCAGCAATTGGATAGACAATAAAAAAATTTAACAAAGATATTTCGATAAGATATTCAAATAACAAGAAAATATATACAAGATAATAAAAAAGATATATTTCCTAAAATAATTAACGATTGTTTACAAAATATTTCGCGATGGGAACAGTTTTTAAACAATTGTTAATTGTTTTAGAAAATATCTTTATTGCTACTATATTATGTAACAGAAGATATTTCTAAAAATTCTTCAATGTTACTCAAAAAGAACATCATTTGTTATTTGCACGTTCTCTCTAGAATACCGTTAGCTGTCCCGAAATATTTCAAAAAATGACAGTTACCGCTTTGGCGGAAACGAAAGGTCGTACAAACAAGTACATAAAATACGAGGTACAAATGAGCGATGCTCGACAGTTCTTCTTTTTTGTTCAAGTCAGTCGTCAGGCTCTCTCACACATACACACACACGCGCGCACACACACATATACATCGATGTCACGTCTCTCTGTTCGCCGATCAGGCCGCGACGGGGGTCCCCTTTTTTAACGTACATTTTGTCGCGCGCGCGCAAGTCTACGTTTCCAATTAAATAACGTCACCGTGTCCACAGGGCGTTACACCCGCGAGTGTTACGGGAGAGTTACTCTCGCTGGTCGATCGATACTTCGAACTCCCAGCGAGATGCTTAAAATTCACGCGATGTGTGCATATCATGCAACAAAATTCGCGGAGGAACGTATGATCGCGCGCACGCTTCTAGCGTGCATATATGCAAGGCTTGTTAGTACGAACTTGTTATACGATCCCGCCGAGTCGGTTAGTTGAAACACGACTAAGGGATCGTTTATCAATGTCGTTCGTCAAGGTCTTTCGTTAGATGCTCGATTACATCCGTAAGCGCCGTTGCGCTCGCGCGGCTTTCTCGTGAGCAAACGCAGCGGAATAAGCCGGAATGGTGAAATTTAGCGTGTTGTGCAAAAAGAAACGGCGAGCCGCCTGTAAGTTCCGTGTTCGCGATAATAATCGCGCCTCCGGAAATTTATACACAATACTCGCGCGATAGCGGCCGGTTCGACCGCGGTTCTAGGGGCGTCACTTTGTGAAACAATTAAATCGACCAGACTGAGATGCATTAGGTGCATTATTATTCGAAATTCTCGGAAGTGTTCGCCATATCAGAATTTTTTCAGGTCAATTGTTGATCTCATCTCAATTCTCAGTCAAAGAAATATTATTTTATCAATTAACGTGATATGCGTGTCTCTCTCTCTCTCTCTCTCTCTCTCTCTCTCTCTCTCTCTCTCTCTCTCTCTCTCTCTCTCTCTCTTTCATGTTAAATCTTTTTACATATAATGAAACTTTTATAATTGAAACAATTGAAGGAAAGCGAATACCCTATTTCCCCCATGATATACCAAGCTTCAATAATACCTTGATTATCATTAATTAGCCCAGAACTCATTAGTGATTTCTAGCCGTCGTGTTTGGATATGCGTATACATTAACTGTTAATTATTCAACTAATCTGTCAATTTGATAACTTGACGCATTGTATCGTATCATATCATATTGCATACCATACATGACGCCGTCAATTAGAAATCACTAGAGTGGCAGCACTAGAGTAAACATCAATCGAAATTCTGATTCTACATTAATCCTGCAGCTCTTCTATCGAGTTTGAAGTATCAATAAATTTGAAAAATCTGCAGGATTAATATAGAATCGAAATATCGACTCGGAGTGGCTTTATCGAGGCTTGCATTACAAACATTATTCTAATGTCGCAGCTTTATACACACAGTAAGAATTTTATAGTAAAAATTATTACAGAATTTCGTAACGGAGGAATAGATTGATATTTTGCAGTAAGTGATTGATCTTTTATTTCGTATGTCCTATTTACATTTTAGAAATCAATGTGCTGTTAGAAGAATTATTTTCTTTAACAAGATAGACGTTGCGCACACACTCGCACACACACTGCTGGAGAAACATAGTAAAATTGAGAGGAATTTACATGAAAAAGCTGTAATCTAATCTAACTTATGGATAAAAAAGGGAAGAATTATTTAATTATTCAATTATTAATATTAGTTTAAAAATAATAACTGAAAAGAATAAAAAATTATTAAAATTAAGAAATAATCAGCGATTGGATAGGCAACAAATATATTTAACAAAGATATTTCGATAAGATAACAAGATGAGATATTCAGATAATAACAAATGTTTTATATATATATATATATATATATATATATATATTACTGTGTCGAAAAAGTAAGACCAATTAAAAATTTTTTTTTAAATCTTTATTTATTATTCCAAATCTATTTCGTCACCTTCAAAGTAATCTCCCTCATACACAATATACTTATGCCAACGTTTTTTCCAACCCTCGAAACAGTTGTTAAAGTCGATTTCCGGAATGGCCTTCAAAGCTTTCTTCGATTCAGCTTGTATCTCTTCAATCGAGTCAAAACGGTGTCCCCGGAGCGGTCTTTTGAGTTTAGGGAATAGCCAGAAGTCACACGGTGCTAAATCAGGTGAATATGGTGGTTGTGGAACGATATGGGTCGAATTTTTAGCGAAATGGTCTCGAAGAACCAATGCAGTGTGAGATGGCGCATTATCGTGGTGCAAAAACCAAGAGTTGTCTTTCCAATTCCGGCCTCTTTTTGCGAATAGCTTCACGCTAACGACGCATAATTTGACACAGATGTCTGTCACAGTGCTACCAATTTAGAAAAAAAATATTTCTGACATTCGATATACCCGCGCAATTTAACTTGAAAATTGGTCTTACTTTTTGGACACAGTAATATATATACATATAATTAAACAATGTTTTATTTTTTCCGAAAAGGGAAAGAAATCCGCGATGGACGATTACTTCAATCAATTTGGAATAATTTGGTGTTTCGCTTTAATTATCTTTCGCGAGAGACATGACGGTTCGACATCGACGGTGGCTTTGGGAAAATCGATGAAACCGCCGCACAACAGCGGCTAACACGCGGCAGTGTACACACGCGGTGATACGCGGGTCGAAAGTGCTCTCGGAGATTCATGACGCGGAATAATCCAACGAAGACCGGTGCAGTGTGCGTTACGGCCGCGGGTCCTACACAGATTTCCTATCTCGGGCCGGGGTCCTAATCCCGCGGGGCGAGGACTCGATTTATACAAACGCACGCACGGTATTATCCATTCACAAGCTTTAAAACACTTAACCAGGAGCTGCGTCATCTCGACCGCCACATGGCATTTCACACTGCAGTTGGCACGAATCCGCTTCGTCCCGGGCTCCATTCGGCCAGCGAAGCCGACCAGAAAAGCCGACTACCGACTTCCTACGTTCCTCTTCGTCGAGCTTACTCGAAGCCGAGGCACGACGCGTCTCCCCGCGCTCGCTCCACCGTCGTTGCCGTCGTCGAGGTTTCCTCGTTGGCTTTCTTCGAGGTTAAAACGAGCGAAGCTTGATACTCTTTCTCATAGCAACTGGAGAACGAGCGCGATACGAGACGAAGGAGGCGGAGAGGGAAAGAGAGCGAGAGCGGTTCGAGAGAGTCCTCGCGATGCATCTCGAGTATCGCATGACAACAGGTAGAGCGACTAGCAGGACTGGACCCTCCGAAGAATTTAGCTACCGGTTCTTGGCCGAGCTAGTCGTCTTCCTCGATTCGATTCGAAGAGGGTCAAGTATGGTACACGCACAGTCGCGCCTTTGAGGAGCGCTCGACTGACGCGAACGACGCGCAACGTCCCGGAAAAAGAAAGAAGTCAGCCCGAGTAGATACGGCTGTAAATTTCAATCAGAGTCTGGCTCGTTTGGTAGTCCGCTTACTCGCCGGCGATGAACGAGGATAATCCCGTCGGATTAAGGAGCTACGCACATAAATTCGAACGTCTCAATTCTCAATAACTCCAGAGGAGCCGGAGGAAAGACCAGAGGTCGCGTTGCATGGATGCATAGCATACGCAGAACATGTCTTTTTGATTCTTAAGCTGAAACAATTTTACAACAGAGACACTCATTTAACTCTGACAGCAACATCAAGCTTCTCCAGATATATTGATGTAAATTTTATTTTGGTTCATTTTCAAGAAATCCTTCAAAATCATGCATCAAAACCACATCAATATAAAACAGAAAAAGAATAACAATTACAATTAATGATAAGTAATTTAATAAATTTTTAATTAATTCTAGGAGATACTACACTTTCAAAAAATCACGGGCCTGCCATATTGGCAGATCACAGTGGCTACCACACATCATATATTTCGTTATAACTTTCACAAAGTCAATCGATTTCAAAATAATTATTTTTCCATCGAAACGCCAGAATTCAAGGAATTCGTCTTTGTATAGAGAAATATGAAAGACAATAGTTTGGAAAATGACTGCCAACCCCGTAGTTGATAATTCCCAGAATGGCAGACCCGCAAAGTTTTATCTGGGGTAAAATTTAACCTAGTGTGGTAACCTAGAGTTAATATAATGTTTTGATTCAATACATTTTAATTCAATACATAAAATGAATGTGTTACCGTCAGGGTTCCTGGAAGGGTAGCGTGAGTAATTTTTACTTATATTGTGTGGAAGCCTTAAGTTCTCCTTTAGTATTTATTTCATCAACCAGTGAAATGGATACCATTACTCTTTGTAGTGAGATATTACTTGAATCAATAAAAATTACTTATCCCTACCTTAATTGTACCATAAATCACATTTCCAGAATTAGGGCTTTCAATATGAGTAAAATTTCCCTATCTTTCTAGGCTTAAAACATGACACTTGGGACTAGAAAGACCCAATTATTAATAACCCTCTTAGTCATTAACACTCTGGAGAAACTTGATCTTTCTTGCGATCAACATTGCAAGAAGTTAAACTTCTTGCCTGCACTCTACGATTCAAGAAGAAAATCTTTCAATCAACTTCACAGCTGAAACTGTGAACAAATGCTGCTGTTCGTAAGAAAACCCAGGTCTTTTTAGAGCGTCGATGACTAAGGGAGATGCCAATAATTGGATGTTCTGCTCTATTTGCGTCCACTATTCGTTTCTGTTGGGTGGATAAGAAAGGTATGGGTAAACCACTCAATTAATGACGTCCCCAGTAGTTATTGATGTTCTGGAGAAACCTAGTCTCTCTTACGGCTAACATTGCAGTTAAACTTCTTGCCTGCATTCTATGATTCCAAAGGAGGATTTTCCAAAGGAGGATTTCAATCAGCTTTACAGATAAAACTGTACCAAATGCCGCTGATCGCAAGAAAGTCTAAGTTTTTCTAAAGAATCAATGTCAATAATAAAGGGGACATCAGATTGAGTGTTTCGTCCTATTTAGCGTTCACTATTTGTCTTGAATGAGACTCCCGGTGTGTGTGGAATTACAAGAAAAGCCTATCAGAAGACGCGTATTTCACGGAGAACGCGTATTTCACGGAGGATCTCGATTCCGCTCTTTTTCACGCCGTTCACGCTCGGGTGTG
This sequence comes from Odontomachus brunneus, assembly GCF_010583005.1. NCBI lineage: Eukaryota > Metazoa > Arthropoda > Insecta > Hymenoptera > Formicidae > Odontomachus > Odontomachus brunneus. Next base: position 869,627 of record NW_022639571.1, on the reverse strand, counting down.
GTCCCGGCGATACTTCTTTCACCGCCGTCGCTTCTCTCCATTTATTCTGCCTGCATTCCGCGGGATACGTAACGCATCGGTGCGCGTCGTACTTCAGCCACCGCTTGGTTTCCGCGGAGCGTAGCGCACCCATGTACTACGTACATACATACGTCGCGACCGGGCAAAACTAATCCGCGCGGAAACCGCGCGAACATTCCTCAAGGATGTTACTGACGACCGCAAGGGATCCCCCTCGGAACACGCGTCTCGCCTCCAGGTATCCTCGCGGGCGGAACTCCGGCTCTCCCGAGGAGAGCCGACTCCTTTGGTTCGTTTCTCTCCATTTTTCGTCCGTCCCGTTCGCTCACTCGCTCGTACGCTCCGCCGTAACGTAATCCGAGAAGATTACGGAGCGAAATAAACATGTCAACCTCCCCCGCGGCGCTGCGACGGGGATGTGGGTTCGCGCAGCGTCTTTATAGACCGCACGTAGAGGATATCGCCTTTCTTTTCCTTCGTCTCACCTCGTCTTGTCGTCCTGCCTCTCTTTCTGCCTCTCTCCCTCTTTCTTTTCTTTCTCTCTTCGCCGCGTACTTACGTACGTCGTCCTCGCGCACGACGTTCGCCTCGTTCGCGACGTTCGAGATTCCACGGATACCGGTCCCCTCCCGCCCGCACCACCTCGCGCCACCAGCCGTTATTTAGCCGACGGCAGATGCGTCTAGGCCGGTTCACACGAACTCGATCGGTCACGCGTGTCCTATCCGCGCACAATCTGGATCCAGATAGGTCATCGCGGTTTGTTCTCGCTCTTCTTCTTCCCTTCCCACCTTTTTATTTCCATCAGATCGATCCTATCGACTCGCGTTTCTTTCCCCCGCGGAGATACACACGTTGTTCCCTCGTCCGGGAGAAAAAGAAAGGCACGACGTCGAGCGAGCGGATGCCCGACTCGTTCGCTCCACGGGACGTGGAAAGCCGCGAGAACTCTCTCCCGAAGAGCGCGTACAAATTCGTGACTACCTGCGGCAGAGGGATTCGATTTATACGCCTCAAAGAGGCGCAACGTGCTTCAGGGCCTTTCAAAAGCGTCGGCATTGTTGCGGGGAGGAACGCGTGTGCAGGTGTTCGAGGACGCGCGCTCGCGCCCCCGTTGATGTTGTAGTTATCGATTTCTCAGTGGTTATTAATGGAGCTTCTAACGGGACGGAGATATCCCACTTGTGCGATTCGTATGGTCTGCCGTGTGTAGACGAGCCGCGAAGAGAGCCACGTGGTTTCCGCGATTTCAGTATTCCGCGGAGTCGCGCTCGCTGACCTCTCTCTCTCTCTCTCTCTCTCTCTGTCTCTCTCTCTCTGTCTTTCTTTCTGGGCGCGTTCGCGATACGCTATCGGGTCACGTAAGGAACCTATTTCACTCTTCTTGTTTCTCCGTTGGCTGGCTGGCTGGCTGGCGGTTCGGCGCGGTATTTCAATCGTAATGCGCGGTGAGACCTTTTACTCAGGATCGCGAGTACACAACATAAATTATCCGTTCGTGAGCATCGAGATACACCTACTTCTGCGTTTGTAGGCAGCTTCGCGGGGCTCTCTCACCCCGTGCAGCGGGGGGAGAGCGAAATTCGCAGTGGCGGCGGCGGGTGTTTCGGCTCCCAACATAAAGTAAGTGTAATAACTCGAGAGATCAAAGGGCCCCCTTGCGCGGGAGAGCGAGGTTTAAAAGAGTGCAACCCGTAAAATCGAGCGTCGCGATATCCTCTTCGCGTACTACTTCGCACACGCAGAAAGGAGGAAGCGCACGGAGATTCGCGAGGAGCAACGATGTCGCGACTCCGGGCATCCGGCCGGCACAAAGGATCTTTACAACTTCCAGCGTGAGACGGATCAAAGGATCAGGCGCGGTTGAAGGGAGTTTTTCCTCGGTCCACCCTCGACGCTCTCCCTGGCTCCTTTCACGGGCATTCCGAAAAATCGCCCCGACGTAAACCTGGCGCCGGGATTGTTCAGAAAAGGAAGCTCTGGATATGGTTTGTTTGTTTGTTTATTCCTTGTTTGTACATTAATCGCTGGAATGATCTTGTAATCGCAAGGTGTAATCAGGACAGTAATATTTTATAAGCGTACATTTCCTTTTCTGGGCATTAATATAAAGTTATCACATTGATTTATTACTGCTTCGATACGTTATTACCGTTTCTCTAGATAATCAATAAATAATAAAACAGTAATGCCTATAGAAAATTTTAGTAACGAATTAGATTGCGTGTTAAAGCTATTCTGCCGATTAATGTGTCTATTCGTATCAGTTATATGTCTATTCGTTACGAGTTAAAGCTATTCTGCCTGCTATCCTGATTAAGTGCACTTATTTGTATTATTTTTCATTTCGTTTATATTTCAAAAAATAAAAATGGAACAAGACAATTGAAAACAGACAATGAGAAAAAGAGAAAGAGAGAGATCGGACAGAAGATACTTCAAATAAATTATTAATAACCTAGTTAAATTGCATGTTAAAGCTATTCTGCTGATTAGTGTATTCATTTATACTATTTTTCATTTTGTTTGTTTCCTAAAAAATGAAAAGTGCAAGGGTTGAAAATAGTGACCAAATAGAAAATATTCCATATTTCCTAATTGGGAAAAGTGTTGTTATAACTCATTCATAATTTCTTCAACATTATTTGTATCTTTTTTTCAAATGCTGTTGATTGTCTTGTAATATCCTTCATCCTTTAAGACCTGATCCCGTTCGAATAAAATTTGTTTCTTCATAAAATAATCTCAAAAGACGTCCCTGATGTAAAGAGTTTTGTGATCCGAATAAAATTAACTGTCGAGAAGTACGATTTTTTGAATGCACATAATTATGTGCACTGGACTTTAAATGGTTAGAAAACAAAATCTACGATGGATATTGATAAGGTAGTTTAGTAGCTTCTGAGATATAAATGAGTGTAATCGATTTTTATTGCCAATGTCGTAGGCCGTCTTGAGATATTTAAAAAGATGTCGAAATTGTCTCGTTGACTTTGAGATTCATCGAAACAATCCAAGAAAAGACGCAAGCGAATACAAACAATGCTCCTTTCATCGAAGAACTTGAAATATTGTCCATTCGCTTGCTGATTACTTTTTAAGCCCCTTGTGTCTTCTTATCGCGTGAACTGTTTCCTTTTATTAGGTCATCACCTTCACTCGCTCGAGCAATCGTTCTTAATGACGTTGTCTTATCAGTCGCTGCGTGATACATATTAATCCGCGCTCTTCTCCGCAAAGCGCCTGAACTCTTAATAGTTCCCTTGAAAAGCGAGGATATGTAGAACCGACCGTAACACAGCCAGTTTGACAGGCGGCTTTCATAGGCTGAGCGAGTTAAACTCCGTCGCTCTCGGCCGATTCCCGGTTTAATCGGCCGGGACGAGCACAAGCGAGGGCAGAGTAACCGATGTAATTCGTCAGTGGCGAGATAAGACCAAACACCGCTTCGCCGTTGGAAGTGACGCGGATCGCGCGGAAATACACGGCAAACGCACGGAGATGCGAATACGTCCGCATGCAAATACCCCATTGGCCGCGGCCCACACGAGTGTCGCATAAAACATCCACCGAACCGTCGACAATGCCCGTGTTCGCTCCGTACCGATGTTCTGTCTTACTCCCGAGAGATAAGTTTGCTTGTTCAGTGGATCGACCCGCGCACGAACGTTTTTATATCCGCGTATCGAGCGTTGTGAAAGGAGCCATAAACGAGTACGCACGATGCTCTTTCGAATCCCGTCGACAGTTTTGAGGCACCTCAAGAATTGACAGTCACTCTCCTTCTGACAGGTCCAGAAAATGCGGCAGTTTTTCGGGCCTTTCGAGGTGCCGATGATTCGAAAGTGCTACAAAATATATAAACGATGAGTCTGCTTGTGAATTATGTCGCCATTTTGAGGTAAAAAATGACAAAGTTATTCGTTTGACAGATTTTGGAAACATTTTAGTTCGAAATTATTTGAAGTATAAACAATTTGAAAGAAGACAAACGGATACAAACGACGCTCCTTCGAGTGGCATTCATACGTTCGCTACCAACGCGTCACATGTGACGCGAGAGTGATCTCTAACTTCAAGTTCATCTTTATTGAAAATGTTCAATTTTACTTAACATATTCGCTACCAACATCGCAACCAAGTCTGCTTTACACAGTTACATAAAAATAAATATGTAATGTTTGTGGGGATGATTTTCTAAATAAACCGTTGTAGCGAATGAGTTAAAAATACTCGATCGTTAGCATTTGTAAATAAAGTATATCCGATGTAAAACATTACCGAAAGTAAAACAATTACTTTCCTTTAGTATGTATATACACATATCTCAAAGAAAAATAATTGTTTTGGCGATTTTAGTTAAGAATATTAATTAAAAAGATTAGTGTAATGTTAGTTAAATATATATATAATACTTATTTTCGTTTAATATCAATTATATTTAAAAAAATATATATAATTTCATAGCAGAATTCTTTGAATCGTAGAGAATTTTACTTTTATATATAGTTTCAAAAGGATTCTTCAAAAACTAGAAGTTTTTTAAAACTAGAGGAGAATATTTTAAACACGATATTTTAAAAATTAGAAGAGTTTCGTCTTTTATCTATACTACAATACCCAAAACAATATAATCTTATATTTAGCAGAAATCCTCTTACATATATGATCTCAAAAAGATTCCTTCTAAAACCAAAAGGAGAATATTCTAAGTACAATATTTTTAAAGTTAAAGAAATTTCATATTTTATATCTACAGTACAAATCTTATTTTATTAGAAATATCTTTAAGAAAAGAGTGCATCTTATTTTATTAGAAATATCTTTAAGAAAAGAGTGCATTCTGCTTCAAGTAAAAACATATTTACTTTGATCCAAAGAAGGAAAAGGATTAGAATAATAGTAGTAGATTTTCCATTAATATAATAATCTACACTTTATTAGAAGAGGAATACTCTTCTGGCAAAAATTTTCGCATAGAATATCAAATTACAAGAAACAACGCCGTTGTAACTGAAGTTCTATTTTTGGGTATACCTCAACCAAAATAATTACGTTCGTCAGAAATAATTATTTTCGCTGTTAACGAAAACAATTATTTGTACTGTATTTTTTATTCTCTAAGGCATGAACAAAGTGAGAGGTGGTACAAAAAATACAAATGGATAGCTGAACAAGTGCACGCAAATTTGACAGCAACTTTATTATTTTATTTATATTTATAAAAAAGGTTATATATAATATATTATATTATATATAATATATATAATATATATATAAGGTCATATATACATATATATATATATATATATATATATATATATATATATATATATA
>NW_022639571.1:860181-864259 GCF_010583005.1 Odontomachus brunneus | reverse complement strand
TATATATATATATATATATATATATATATATATATATATATGAAGCAACCTTTTATTTATTTATTATATATATGAGAAATAATTAAACAACATTGAAGGCCTGCTGTAATAAAAATAGAAACTATTGTCACCTAATAGATAGCTGAAACTGTTGTCATCCTTACTTAAATTAAGAAGGAGAAGCAAAGCTGTTATATTTACCAGAGATACGAATTTTCCTTAGAACTTTCTCTGATCAGGAAAATTTTCAAAAGTCTCTAAACCGGAATAAATCAGGACAGTTTGACCGAATCCGCGACAAGTCGGCGTTCTGGATAGCGTTCGAAAAAAATCCGGAGTGGAAAACCGGGACTGTTCCGCGGAAAACGGGACGTCTGGTCACCTTAGTTTATTATGCCGGACACCACTAGAGGTTCATATCGGTGCGCTCGCCGAGGCGAAACTCCGCGTCGCCGGCTAGTCGCTCGACTAGTGCTTGAACTGAAATACACCTTCCCTTTACTCTTTGATCGTTTCATCGCCCGCGCACAGAGAGCGCGGGCCGTAACGCGGCGACGGCTTTTGCCGCGTAGCCGTCTCGCAACGCCAAAGAACGCCAAGGGTAGAACGCTGAAAATATATACCAACGACGACGACGACGACGGTGGCGGCGGCAGCAACGACGACGACGACGACGACGACGACAACGACGATCGCAGCACTGCTACACATCGGGCGATACCCGGCGCGACTTTCCCCCGGACGCGGAGGATCAAACGTTCCAGCCTTGGCTTTTGGTCGGCGAGCCGAACGAACGCCCGCCGCCGTCGCCTGGAAGTTATTTGACGTTTTTGCATGAATATAAAGTACAATGCGAGTACGAGACCGCCCCGGGCGGGATACCCGCCGGCTATGCGCGGCTATACCACGTCGGGAGATACGTATGCACGTATGAAAGCCGGGACGCGTCGGTCTCCTCGGGCGCGCGTACACGTCGCCGAACGCAAATGAGAAGCTCTCGGCGGCGAGAGAGCGTTACGAGATTTTCAGCCGCCTTCGGGTATTACGTCCTCCTCCTCCTCCACCTCCTCGTCGTCGTCGCGCTGCGAGACGGAGGACGATTGTGACCCGCGGCCAGTAAAGTTCCTCGACTTTATCCGCGCCGATAAGAAGTCCCGTACGCACGCGGCGGAGGCACGGAAAAGTCGCGAAGAAGCCATTTATGGCGGATCTTCCGCGCGCGCGCTGCACAATTTTTCGCACCGGTGAATGTCTCCGCTGTTGCTTGTATAACCTCTTGCTACTCCTCTTCCTCTTCTCGCTTCTTAGTGTTAACACGTTGATTGCCATGGCGCCGCACGGCGACCGGCACGACAACTCTGCCGCGTCTCAGTGACTTACGTATGAAGCATAATTAATTGCGCCTGACAAATTAGATGTGCAATAGACAGCCGATAAATAAGACAAAGAAGACATACGTCAGGCACTTCTCCCGCACAGAAACTTCTCAAGATATTCCTAGGTCAGCATAGGTTCCGACTGGAATGCTTAAATTTGTTTCAGAACTCGTTACTCCACTATGATACTAATTAAGAATTCTATTCTTGTCCAAAAAATGAGACAACAATCAAACTAGATATTCAATGTTTGATTTCACTCGTACAGAAGTTTTCTGGGATTCAATTGGGATCTATTCCGATTTCCTAAAAAGATGGAGTTTGATTGGAAAATTTATGAAGATTAGCATTAGATGTATAATGTTTCAAAAATGCAATTCTAAGTAAGAAAAAATCCAAAGAGAGATTCTATTTACTTTATTGAAATGTACTCTCTGAACGTTTTCTTAAACTTTTTTTTCTTCGATTCCTATTTTATGTTCATATTAAATAAAGTATCTGGAATACTTTAAGTATATTATTTATACTTGTGTTATTTATACTTTGTGCAAATAATAACTCTCAAAGTGTCCTAGATATAGTTAATTACACAGCCACACAAAAAAAAATTTTTGTTCTGATCTGGTCGGACTACCTCTACCATATGTTTTTGGAGTTGCTGAATCTAAATCCGTGGCCTATTTAGCCTCATCAGATCAAGATTTTGACATAACCTCAAAAAACCCATAATTTGAGCTATTAAAAGCTAATAACTAGAAAAATCAAATAAAAATCTATTAAACTTCAGCTTTTAAACCCTATAATCTATTTGAACATATAAACTTATTTACATAACCCCATAACTTACATAGCCTCATGGCCCTATAACTTATGGGAAAACATTTTTTACATAAAAATTCTGCCATAACTCCGAAAAACCCATATTTCAAGATGTCTAACTTCTTGAAATATGAGTTTTTCGGGGTTATGGCAGAATTTTTATGTAAAAAATTTTTTTCCATGGGTTACAGGGCCATGAGATTATATAAGTTATGGGGTTATGTAAATAAGTTTATATGTTCAAATAGGGTTTAAAAGCTGAAGTTTAATAGGTTTTTATTTGATTTTTCTAGTTATTCTGTTATAGTTGTCCTGATCTGATGGGGCTAAATAGGCCACGGATTTAGATTCAGCATCCCCAAAAACATATGGTAGATATAGTCAGACCCCCAGATCAAAACAGAAATTTTTTTTTGTGTGGCTGTGTTATTAACACTTTATTGTTAATGTTATTTAGGAGAGGCTGGGGCTAGTTGGCAAAATCGATTCGTTCAACAGACAGTATTTCTTTGAAGGCGGGTGTTGCCGATTTTGTCGATCCAATTGTTTTTTTCTCAGTGCAGAAAGCACTCAGTTATTCACTATTTTCAATGAGCTGAGTTGGATAATCAAATCGCCGCGGCACGTATCAAAGTGACGCCGATGCTGAAGGCCACAGATTTTACGCGCATAGCAGTCCGCGATCCAGTTCGCCTGTATCCTTGTTTCGACGGTCCGCCGGTTTTGCCGTGCCGTTATTATCGCGGCGGACACAACGAAGTGGCCCGGCCGGCGCGAACGCGACGCTATCGCTTCCCACCTCATCATCTCCATCTCGCCTCGTGTATTAGTTCTCCTTAAGGATCACCCCCTTTAGCGGCGCGTTATCGGCCAATCAAATAATCCCCAAGCGCTTAACATCTGCTCGTCCGCCGTTCAATTGGCATTTTACTTGGCCGCGCTTCGATTCCATCGACGCCGGCCAGATTACGGCCCGATCGTCCCCTTGAAGATCGATCGATCGATCGATCGAGCGAGCGGTCGAACGAACGAGCGAGCGATCGGTCGGCGCGATCGCGCGCCGAAGACACGGCCGTTTCGCCACCGCAGAAATTCGTCGACGCGTGAATGTGTTTTTCGCGCGGCGCATCGGCCTCGGCGCCTTTGTGCGCCTTCCCGTCGGCGAGCAGGTAGGCCGCTCGGTGTTCTCACGAGGGCCCCGAACGGGCCGCGGCCGCAGATGGATGGGGGCCCTGCGCGTGCCAGGTGGGCCTCTTTCGACAGAGCGAGGTCCTCGAGCGGCCGAACGCAACACGATGTGGTGTTTCCTGGGCGCGGAGCCGATCGAAGCCGCGATACATGGCGGCTCTGCGTGGCGGCGGCCCTCGCTACGTCGATCCTCACGCCGAGATAAGCCGATACCATGCCGAGTTTTTAATGGCTGAGGCACGGAATGAGCCAGGGGTACCGCACGGCCGCAGGCCCTCCCTCCTTCCCTCCCTCCCTCTCATGTACATTCGTTCGTCCGTCCGTCCGTCTCACGCACTCGCCGCACGTACGCGTCGGACTTCCTGTCTTCCTCGACACGGCTCCTCCAGCGAACGGAAGTCGGGAAACGCAAGCAGCCAGGGGGAAGGGGTGGAAACGCAGCCGTGGAAGATGCCGGCCGGTATTGGCGACGCGAAATGATAGACGTCCGTGAAATCGTCGGGCCAGCACGAACGTGACCAATGCGCACACGAATGTGTACCCTTCCGCGAATAATATCGCGTGTGAACGGTGTATTAACTCGGCGAGTATCGGGCCGGCTCCTACACGGATCCCGCGGAGATTCGAGAGCGTAGGTTTCGCGTAATGGTCTCACCATCCCCCGCCCCTCCCCCTCACCCCCCCCCCCGGAATAT
>NW_022639571.1:857867-860054 GCF_010583005.1 Odontomachus brunneus | reverse complement strand
CCCCCCCCCCCCCCCCCCCCCCCGGAATATGTAGCCCGGCGTGATATTTTTATTCATGGGAAGCGGGTGCCGAGGGGGAGGGGATTTTCAACGAACGCATTACGAAGCGCGCGCTCACGGCAATGAAGCTGAAATTGCACGCTTGAGGGAGGAGGAGGTGGAGGAGAAGGAGGTGGAGAAGGAGACCGGCATAGAGTTTATAAATTGCTATAAATTACCGGCTAAAACGTGCCGGTCGATACGCTTAGACCACATCGTTAAAGATATCGCCACTCGAATTCTACTATTTTCGTTCAATTATAGTCTTCCAGATCTTGAAATGATATCCAGATACCTTGGTAGAAATTTTATTTAATTTTCAAGGCAATGACTAGACAGTTATGTTAATTTTGTCTAGTAACTGCCGAGTAAAACTGCTTGGAATCAAGGTGTGAAGCTTTTCCTGCAGTTATTGAGCGCGAAAAATGCGCAAAATCTGAACCCATTTACTGCACGAAAACAGAACAGAAAGTACAAAAGAGAGACACAAAACTATTCGATTATTTAATAATCAAGTCTGCTGCTCATAAGATAAGCAGGTTTGGCATGTTTCATTTTATGATTTCGAATTAAACAGATGTTAATACTAATGAGAGTTACAGGAAATCTTTGATGCATAAGAAGTATCTTCATGTTCTTCGTCTTTTACGTGACGTGGTTCATAATCATCAAACAACATATGTCCTTTTATCCATACTTAGAGTTCTATTACTTCTGTCAAGTTCTGAATTCGAGTTATCATGACAGTTTCTATTTGTATTAGAATAACCTGATGCATTCTCATATATCGTAATGAAATTTTTTATTATTTAATATTATTAATATATACTCTATTTGTCTTTTTTGCTCACTTTCATTCCTAACCTCACTTGTCATCTCTGTTATAAGACTTAATATTATCAAACGCCTCATTTTCTTCAATCTCTTTTTCTCGCTCTATACTTTTCTACACGTTCTGCACTCATTGTTCATGGAATTTCAAGCTCTTTCCTAACAATATAAGGTATGTCTTACATGTATTCACGGTAGACATTGTAAAAGTGGATTACTATTACTGATACTTGCAAAGAATCGGTCCACATAGGCAGTAAACTGCCTTACTACTGATAACTGAATCCAGTTCTTGTCCAGCTCTTACATATTTCTAAAACTAATGAGAATGCATTAATATTAGACAACAACTAAGCGCATGTCATGTACAAGTTGCATACATTTCTATTAGAGCGATATTTATAAGTCTCAATAAACCGCGTTCGCGCTATTTGCTATTTGCTTCCAAATAAAGAAGTAACTTATTTTTTGCGAAAGTGCTGTCTTGCGACGAGCTTGATGCCTTTAGTTGATGACAAAAATACCGAATTATTCTCATGCAATTAATCTTTTAGATGGAGAGAAATACAGAAAATTAGACGATATTTATCTCCTCTGTAAGGCGCGCAATTTGCTATTTAGTTTCGCAGAGCGAGAAGAAATGTTTTCCTCGCGAGAGCGCAATCTTGTGACGAGCTCGACGCCTTCGGTCGATGCTCAGGAAAACGGTCCACCGTCTGAAAAGAAACGTAGATCGCCTCGGTGTACATAATTACTTTTGTGCTGTTCCAAGGAGAAGAAGCGGAAGTCGAAGGCGCGGTAACGGGCAAGCGCCGGCATGGTGCCGGCGAGGAGGAGGACGGACGACGACGACGACGACGACGACTACGTTAGAGTAGTCGGGCTGTCGTTGACGGGAATATTCAAAGAAGCGCGGCGTGTCACGCTCGATGTATTTACAGAAACGGAGCGAACGGCTTGCAGTGAAAGCAGAAATAAAGGGATCCATTGGCATAACGCGCTCTACCTCGCTTCGCTCCATTATTTTCGAGAGCCCTTTTCCACGCTGCTGTCGCTGCAGCGATCATTAAGCGACTTATGATGAAGAGAAAGAGAGAGAGAGAGAGAGAGAGACGCAGAGAGAAAGAGCGCGTGCTGTTGGTTAGTCGTTAATAACGTCTACGACAAAGTCAAATAAGGTCCCTCCTTTTCAATCGCCGTAGAGCCACCGACGCCGGCCGTCGAAATGTTTAGTCAGCAGCCGGATCTGTTCACTGTAATCGTTTTCAAACCGTTCCTCATCTCTTCCTCCTCCTCCTCCTCCTCCTCCTCCTCCTC
>NW_022639571.1:834936-856489 GCF_010583005.1 Odontomachus brunneus | reverse complement strand
CTCCTCCTCCTCCTTCTCCTCCTCCTCCTACTCTCTCGTTCGTGTCGCTTTATCGAGTTATTTATAATGATGGGATCATACGTCGCTGCGGATCGCTCTATATCGCGCGTGCTTATCGATCGGTCTTCGAGTTTCGCGTACGAATTTTTGCGACACTGCGGAAGCTGCGCGGATTTTTCCGTATATATGTGTGTACGTGTGTGTGTGTGTGTGTGTGTATGTGTGTGTTCAGGCATTATCGTGGAATTCGCGCAAGAGCGCGATATAATTAATTAACATTTTATCTCTTGAAAATATTTCAACGGATGTGACGTTTCACGAAATGAAACGAAGTAGCAATTATTAATCCGCTGCCGCTGTCATGATTAATATATTCCCCACGTCGCCGTTTAAAGAGATAGTGCGATATTATTAATTTAACGATGTTAGCGCATACATGTGTGTGTGTGTGTGTGTGTGTGTGTGTGTGTGTGTGTGTGTGTGTGTGTGTGTGTGTGAACGGCACCAGCGCGGCGGTGCGGATCTGAGCGGGCGTTTTCCGTCCTGCGCCACGAAGGCGCGATCTCTTTCACGGGGCTATCGTGAGGTCGCGGGTGTCACGACTAACGATTCGTAGCCAATAAACGCCGTAAATAGTCGGAAGCGTGATGTTGCCGATTTATCGGGGGGATAACGCCGACGTTCTCCGTCGATGATACGCGATCCCCGTCGTCAATTTTCGTTCGTGATTCAATTGATCTCCTGCTCACGGGGAGAATTTTCTGATGAAAATTAATATGGCACTTTGTAATCGAGAAACAGATCGACGTTCGCTGCAGTAATTGACTACACTTTCATTTTATATGTACTGTCTACACCTTAGGGGAACTGAAATGTGCTGTTAGAAGATTCGCTGTGTCTCTGACGAAATTTACTGCGTTCTCCTCGGCGAAAGAATTCTTACGGACAATCTATTCCTGCGCTATTGCGTTAAGAAAAAAGTGTTTGGTAACTATAATCGCATAGTGAAAGATTTATTGTTAAGAGAAATTTATAATTAAGACCTCATTTTAGTAAGTGCTACTACTATGATAATAATCTTTTATGTCTGTTTTTACTACTACTTCTTCTCATTAGATATAATAAAAAATATAATTGACGCCGAAAATAATTAATTTTAGTAACGTTAACTATTTTTTATCTTAATATAAAAATATATATAGTAAAATTGAAAAGAATTTATATGCATTCTAATTGGCCAATGAGCTCTTTTGGCTTTTTCACCTAAATTTGATTGTGCACCTGAGAGTCGGATAATTTATTCAGTAATTTATATAAAAAAAAACTGTAATATTCTCCATATGTGAAAATTACTGATCGAGAACGACGTGTGTAATAGTGTGTGTTTTATCGCAAATCCTCACGAGGTACACGCAGAAAAACATCAGCAGAAGGAGCTAAGATGCGGTCGTGGCAGCTTGAGATGCTTCTTTAAAATGCCAGCGAAAATGGCAGCGACCACAATTAATGTGGTTGCTGCCGAAACTGGATTCATTAGCTCATTAGTTTGAACATCGGTGTTGCAGCGAGAGATATTGGCTGTCAGCAACAAATGACGTTTTAGTATGTGTATGAGATAAGATACTGAAGAACTCTCCAAGATTCATGTATCAATAGCCGTTACTCGAAACTTGTCTCATGCAAGATACTTAGGCCCGTATTAGTAGTCATTATTTCAAGCTTGTCTCACACGTAGAGAAAAAGACATGGTGATGGCACAGCGGATGGCAACTATATGAATTGCTGTTACTGTGAGTTTACTATTACTATGTATGTTAATTTATAATTATTGCAACCAGATCTGTATGGCTATAAGAACTAGATAGTAATTATGTAGTTCCCATTCAGTAATCATTCAGTTTTAGCCGCAATAATACAAAATAAATATAATAAATGCACTGACTGAGGTGTTCAGATTGGAACTCAAAGTTAGATCTGAGTTTTTTAGTTGTGAATTATGTGATACACGTGACATTATATTTGCAATCGTGATCCGATAAAATATTCAACTCCAAATTCAAATCTAAGCGTCTCACGAGTTTTAAGTAACAACTATTAATACGAACCTTAGACTTGAGTTTAGAATTAGACGTGGATTTTTTATAAAAATTGCGATCACAGATGTAATGTCACGCGTGTCATATGATTCGACTGAGGTACTCGGAGATCCAATTCTGAATTCAGATCTGAAGAACTCAAGTGAGACGAGTTTTGAGGAACGACTATTAATATGGACCTGAACTTCTCAGAATGAATCTCACTCAAAACGTGTGAAAATATGCTCGCAATGCAATTGAGAATCGTAAGATTGAGGACGGTATTCATATAGTTGGACCTTATATTTAGAATCGCCTTGAGATTATTTTCAAATGCTCCGGAACTAATGAGACGATTCGCATGGCATCTGAAGATAAACTTAGGAAGATCTTAAATGTAAAATCCGTCTCTATGAGTACCGTCCTGAATTTATCATCCAAATTTGGAATGGATTATTCCTATAAGGGTGGATTACATCAAATTCACTCTTTAATTTTCGATGAAAATAAACATTTGACGATTCCGAGTACTGAATTCAATCTATAGCAGCGAGAAGTTATTCGAGAGACTCTGTGTGAGGCTCTACTTTTCACTTGGAATTTCTCCCCAAGCAATGACTGAGACTCTCCAGAGAATGACCGCCACTCTCTTAGCTGATCGCGCGCCAGCGTGCGCTTTGGACGTCACTTGACAACTTCTCACCTCGCGATGAACGCATTGAATTCGTAATAGCCGGCTCTTAGCGATGACAGAAAAACGTTTAGCCTTTTAGCCAAGCCCGCGAGCGAGCTGCCGAGATTCACCCGATAGCACCCGAAGTTACTCTTTTGCGTGTAGTTACGCGCCGCTCGGCCCGTAATCTCTCCGTAATCTTCGAGAAACCTCCCCCGGTGTGCATCTCTCGCGTGCTCGCCGCTCGGGGTGGCTCGCGACTGCAATTTTAAAGAGCGGCTAAGAGATGCGGGCGCACATGCACACACACCCACGTACATATACGTACATATAAATCGCCGCCAACTTACCGTCGCCGTTAAGTCGCGCTCCGGAGAACGTGCTCCGCGCTACACACGTAATCCCAGCGAGTGCGCCCTCCACCCTCGTGGCCCGGAGTACTTGTAAATCTTTATTCGACGCCGCATACGGCGGGATATACTTTACGATTACGCGCCGCGCGATCTTCGGTCTCGCCGGTCGCCCGGGAGCCGTTTATCGACGTAGGGATCCGCGTATTTTACTTCCTTACTACCTGTACATTTCGTACATTGCGTATTACTTTATCCGTCCGAGCGGGAGAGGAAGGAAGGGGGGGAACAGGGCGAAATGGATCCTCCAGGAGCTCCGAGAGCGACTTTCTGGCAGCGCGCGCTTCCTCGCGTGTCTCGCGTTTTTGCGCGATGCTTCACGCCGCCGGCACAAAGGAGGAATATAAACATAGCCTCGGATGGGAAGCAACAAGTAATGGCTCTTGTCTCGAGGGTTAACGCCTCTCGTGTAATTTTTCCGACGACTTCATTCATTTCGTAGACCCGTAATACAGCGAGCTGCTGTGCGCTCTCTCTCTCTCTCTCTCTCTCTCTCGCACGCGCGCTCTATCAGGCTCGCCGGAGCACGGCGGTCGCTGCACGTGGTTCGCAGATTATAGTCGTTTCGCGCAAATCCGGTAGTTGATATCGGAAAGCGATCGCGCATCGTAAACGACCGGTATTTTGGTAGCGGCCGAGGAGAACGCAGCCGGGGACTTTACGAGGGGTCGCGAGTTTTTAATAGGCTCCCGGAGGACCGCCAGGCCGTGCGGATGCGCGGCCCAGCGGGAGCGCAGGGGTTAAACGTTAACGTCGTTCGACTCCGGGGCCCTATGAGCGGGAGCGGCTTTTGAAAATGTGCAGCCACCGGAATGAATCGGTAATACGCGCGTAGTCGCTCGAGAAAGCGTATAATAAATCGCCCCGATTAATCGTTTCGAGTGTCACGAGCGACTTGCAAGACTCAGCCATCGCGATCCCCGGAGAGAGCAATGTTCACGCCACGGGGATTATCATGATAACGCTATGGAGCGCTTCTGATTTTCGTTGTCGTCGTCGTTGTTGAACCTCTCTCTATCTCTCTTCTTCAAGAACATTCAACCGGACTTTTATCAGGATGCTCCAAAGATTTAACGATCGTCAAGCAAGTGTCCTTCCAACAATCCTGCTTAGTAGATCGAAATTGAGCATTTCTTTACCTCACGCTATTTACTGTGGAAACACACTGACGTAGGCAGTGTATCTTATCCTCCAGCAGTTTCTACGTATTTAGCACGAGCTCTATTGTTGTTTTTGCGCTTGAAGGGACTATGTCCTGTTTATGTATCTATCTCTTGATCGTCGGCGAATCTCGACGTTGAGACCCGTGATGATTGACGATTACACCTTGCTCTGTTTCGCGCATTTTCCCCAAACAGGGCAGGACGTTCAATTATTGACATCCCCTTAGTCCTTGACACTCTAGAGAGAACTGGTTTCTCTTGCGACCAGCAGCATTTCTTCACGGTTTTAGTCGCGAAGTTCATCAAAAGATGAGCCTCTTTTGGAATCATAGAGTAAATACTCGGAGAAAAAGACACAAAAAAAGTAAATATAAAGTGACAAATATACAAGTAACTTAAACTTTAGTTGCAATAACTACCGAGCAGTTTTTATTAAACTATATATATTATAATTCTACGTACAAAACTCGTGCAGTTGTCACTTTATAATTGCCATTGCCATGTTTATCTCTGAGCGCAGGCAAGAAGTTTAACTACAACATTGGTCGGAGCAAAAGTCAGATTCTTCTCGAGTGACTAAGGAGAATGCCAATAATTGGGGTGTTCTATCCTGCTATTCGTTCGCGTGCAGCAAGGTCCCGCGAGAGATATTCGCGCCACGTACCTGCGCGCGCGTCTCAGAGGTAAGAGGTGCTATTTTGCATACGCTATCGGGACATTTCCTGGGTGGACGTGCGGCGCAAGGAAAATTCGCGACACGGCCACAGCGGATTACGTAAGCGACGCAAGAATATATATCACTTACTCGTGGGTCCGATCAGCGTCGGTGCGTGGTTATCCATAAACCGGCTGGCACTTTAACCCCACTGCACTGACACTGGCGTTATCATCGTCGGCAAGTCCGTTACACCGCGCGCCGTAACGTCATTCTAAACTAGCGCCATCGGAGGTGGTCGCGTATCGAGCTTCGACCTAATTACTACCCCTGAAGAAACAAAAACTATCCCACAAGAATCACAAAGCGACCCCTTCGACCGAACGCGACCGACCTCCCCGAACCAGTGATCAAGCAGCGCACCAGAACTCTCTTCGTCACGAGGGTAGCGGGAAACTGTCTGCGAGCGCACCGGCGCGAAACTCGCAGCCTGTCAAAGTCAAAGTTCCCCCCCTCGAGAGGACGCGACAGAGGGACCCTCGGCTGTTGCCTGTCACCCTCCGCGCACGTTTCACGTGACGCGCGTTTCCACGTCGCGAGTGTCGTGAGGGCTCGCGTCTGCGGATTAGCCGTCGAGAGAGAAAGAGAGAGAGAGAAAGTGGATAAACACCAGGAGCCCCAGCACGCGCGGCTCGTGTCGGCCAACTGACTCGTAGCGCAGAAACCTGGGGGCCCTTCGCCTCTTGGGCGCCGGTGCTGGACGACCATGGCTGGTGGTGGTGGTAGTGGTGGTGATGGTGGTGGTGGTGGTGGATGTTGCCGGCGGTGGTGGAGGCATCGAGGACGACAACGACGACGACGGCGGCGGCAGCAGCAGTCGTTGCAATGGTAGTGGTATCGGCGGCAGCGGTGGTGGTGGTGGTGGTAGTGGCGATGCTGCTGCTGCTGGTGGTGGTAGTGGTGATGGTGGTGGTAGTGGTGGTGGCGGCGGCGGCGACGGCGGTAGTAGTAGTAGCGGCGGAGGCCGATGCTTCTCGGTGGTGTGTGTTGGTGCGCGCCGGTGGAGGCGGAGAGAGGCAGCTAAGAGGAACGTGCGCTCTAGTGGGAGCGCGGGTTGCTGTTCTGCAGTCGTAGCTGCACACGCGGATGCTGCGGAGTGCCGTCCGAGCTGCCGCGCGAGACGGAGGGCCGTCGCAGCCGCAGCGTCCGTGTACAGAGAGATGGCCGCAGACTTGGTTAAATATTCATCCCCAGCCCGGCTGTCGTGTACACTGTATTCCGCCCCCGTGGCGGAATATTTGTCCAAGCCGCTTGTTGCCCGATTACTCGGGGGAGCTTCGGCGAGAGTGAATTCGCAGAGAGAGCGGAACGGAACGGAGCGGAGCGCGTTCGATCGTGGTCGTCCGCGCGGCCGTTAGGAATGTAAGATGAGGTCGCGAATGATTAATGCTGGTGGACGATTTGTAATTCCGCGGATTTCGCGCCGACGATAGTAGGATCCGGACAGAACCGAATAGAATATAGAAAATCACGATGACGCCAAAAAACGACGAGGAAACGCTCGAATCGTAATTAAAAAGTGAGCGCTCTTTTAGTCATCTTCTCGTCACTTTGGCATCATTTTGATATCGTCGTGATGTTTTCCTTTTTCTTGGTAGAATAGAGAAGAATAAAAAGATTGGAGAGGGGGGGATCCCAGGAGTCGAACAACGCCGCGGGGTCGCGTATTACTCGAAGAGGGGAAAACCGCGCGCATTGTTCGCCGCCCCTCCAACGGGGGTCGAAGAAACGCCGGGCGAACGAATCCCGGTAACCCGAGAGAGCGAGACAGGGGCCCGTGTACGTCTCTCTTTGACAGCGCGCCGGTTCAGCCTCAGGTCAAGCGTGGAATCCGCATTTCGGTCGGTGTATAAATTTGTTTTTTCACCAAATAAATACGCTCGGTCATTTATTTACGGTGACCCACGTCGTTCTTCTTTCTCCCCCCTCTCTTCCTCTCTATCACTTTCTCTCTCGCGCGCCGTGATCGTCCCTCTTCGTCGTCGTCCTCCTCCTCCAGCTGGCGCTGGTTCACTCGCCAACGTCGACGTAACCGTACCTGTCGCGCACACAGCTCCGGTCCCGATAAATAAATATTGACCGCCGAGATGGGCACCGCAAACAAATCCATTAATAACACAAGTTTAACCCCCGTCGCGGAATTGTGCGCGTGTACTCGCGGAATCGCCGGGCGAAAGCCGTGGGAAAGGGAGCAAGGGAGGGAGGAGGGCACGTTGGGGGCTGGGGGGGCGAGTGCGCGCATTTAGTTTCACCTGAACCAATCTCTGACGGCCCACCCCCCGAAACCCGACGCGCCTAACTCGACATTGTCGGTGTCAATTTATGCCTGCGGGTGGATTCGGCGTCACGGTAGAACAATTTAATAACGTTCATTTCCATGCGTTCGCCTCCCACCCTCCCCGCTGCCGCCGCCGCCGCCGCCGCCGATCACACGGTTCACCGAAAAGACAGAGAAGCGAGCGGCGTTGGCAGATGGATAGGGAGAAAGAGAGACAGGCGCATAAAGCGCGAGCGAGGGAGGAAGGAAGCGATGCGAACCGGCGGGCGAGTCGCGGCAAGCGGATTCGCGTAATTCGCGAAACTCTAATCAAATAATCCCCGATGTTTAATATCCAAGTTTCGCGGCGTGTCTCGTTAACGCACGCGTTACGAAGACAAACACACCGGTTTCATCGATAACGTCCCCCTCCCTTCATTGCCCCTCACCGCCCCCCTCCCCACCGCGTTCCCGCGCGGACGTCGGAGGGGGATGATGGTGCATGCAAAGGGGTTGGATTCCAGAAGGCCGGCTTCTTCGAAAATTCATTTCCACGAAGAGCAAACCCCGCCTGTTAATTTTAAATATCTCTATTATCGAGCGATGTATCGAGGATATCCCCGCGCGCGCTCGCGTCTAATTGGACGATCGATATTCTACCGCACTGCTCGTCGTTGAATCTTGTATACCTCTTATGCAATCGTCTCTTTTCTCGGGTACGTTGCTCCCTCTGGCTGTTTCGCGATCTACAGGGTGCTCAAATTCAAGACTTTTACAGGGCAGGTAGTACTTATTACATGTACATTATAGAGTAGAAAATGTTTGGCGAATGTAGGTTGAAAAATCAACGCTTTCAGAGTTACAAATGTTTTTAGGTTTTGGTAACGCAAATTATTAGTACTTCCATTGACTACGCGCGTATAATGAACGGACGCGAATATCTTACTATACTACTACTTTATTGTTACTTTGATGTTTACAAAAGAGATGTTCTAGATGTTCTATATGTCCTCCATCTATTTATGCACACGCTCGATATCTTCATGTCGCAGAATTTTTCGATTTGGATACCTTTCCGTACAAAGACGTTGTACAGCTGGAGTATTTCCATTCGCAAGACCATACATAAAATGCAAGTCTGCCATTTCCCGATTAAAATAACTCGATACACAACTGGCTATAGTTATGCAAGAATAATATAACCTGCAAAATTTCTTGAGTTTTTGTTACCAATGGATAGTCCTTACATCATTATACATAAAACAAAAAGGTCCAAGCCTTTTGTGGGCTCCTAAAATTAATTGGAAAACAGTTTTTCTTATACCACTATTTTTCACTAATTACGTCTCTTTTACCTATTTTTTAAAATGTTAAACTTGCTCAATGTTGCTCTTAAAGAGAAGGAATTTGATCGTATTTACCTTCTTGAATAATTGCGAAAAATCTCAGCGCTGTCTACACTTTTTAAATAGTCTACCAAATTTTCATCTTCATTTTTTTCGAAATATATTTCACACGTGGGTTAGATCATGCTTACTTGGATCATTCATGACTATGACCAATTAAAGAGGATTCTAACTACCGCGTCTCTTGAACGCTGTGCGTTCACTGACCACAAATGACTATACTGTATCGAAACAAGATGATAATATAAATATTATTTGTTAAAAATGGAACTCTAATTTGAAGGAGACTAGAAATTCTTGAAAGAAGACATACAAGCACCTTTTGCAAACATCAAAGTCACAATGTGGTAAGTAACTCTTTCGTTCATTCACCGTGCGTGATCGATAGGAACCTAAAAATAACTTCTAGAGACTAGTGTCTTTAAAAGATAGAGTCTATATAGCCATTCTTCGGATCTTTTTTATTGGCTTAGGCTTCTCAAAATGATGGAACCAATCACAGTTTATTCAATTGTGTTATTACTGTATTGTGAAGTTATAAAGCAACTCAATTACGGATTTTATTTTTTTGAAAAAGGATATCATACTTAACATTTTTATTTTGCGTTTAATAAATTATTATGGACTATATACTAACTTTTATTACAGCGTTTATGATAATAAGAACCTCAGTCACCAAAGCTTATTATAATCAAGCTTATCTATTATAATCTAAAGCTTAATATAATATATTATGGTACAACATAATGAAAGAAATAACTTAAAACATGTTTTACTTGATATTTGCAACACACTTCACTGTAATACGAGTCATCTCCATCACATATATAAATACACTATTTTGAGAAGTAAATAACCAGACTTTATCTTCTAGGAGTTTTAAGTATAATAAATATTACCTATCCTGTAAGTCTACAACCTCTTTGCTTTGAACACCCTGTATATTGGATGTTCATTAGACACAGGCGGAAAGTATCGCCGGGATCGCCGTCTCTCTCCGCTGGGACCGGCTCAACGCACGAGAACGCCTAGCGTTGTATTTCGAGAGAGAGAGAGAGAGAGAGAGAGAGAGAGAGAGAGAGAAAAAGTCGCCGGTACAAGAATTGAATATTAAAAATAGATTACGGGAACACCGGCGCGAACGCGCGCGTTGCAGCGGCAACTATAGCGGGGTGAATACCCGCGCGGCGATATATCGCGATATAAGAAATTTATTTGTCCGTTTCTGTCCCCGTTGAGACGTCACCGTCGTTCTCAGCGGCGGTGCACGCGGTGAAATATTAATTAAACGGATTTAAATGCGCCGAGACCGAGCGACTGGCCGCACACATGTTTCTATTCGCACTGTCGTCGTGAGGTATCGTCGCCTATTTGTGTCCCATGCCGGCCGTTATGTATGTAATTACCGACAGTGCCGTATCTGATCCCGACAATACGGTAACACGATGTTGTCGTGCGCGTGTCTTGTCGTTCCGCCCGTATCCTCCTGTCGCACGGCGTCTGATCGATAAATAAGAGTCTCCCTAGACAATAGCGCGAGGGGGGGAGGGGGGGGACAAAGGGAGAAAGTTGAAAAATCGAGCCCCCTTGTCGCGGCTTTATCCGGACGCGAAACGGAGAGAAGATGATCGCCTCGTAATCCTATATAAACACGGTTATTTTTATCCCATTACAGGGCGGTTCCGTAACGGCCCAGTGTAGCCTGGAGTCTCTGCATAATGCCACGTTCGTTGTGCACGAAGCTTTAAAGGCCGCCGACGGCCAGGGATGACCGCAGGATCCCGAGGGTTAGGTCGCTGCCACACCCCCTCGCGTCTGCCACCTCGAAACGACCTAACAGCAGGGGGGCGAGTATGCCTGGTCTATGATACAGACCTTCCCAATAGTCCCCCGGGTTCTCGTAGGGTCTCATACGTTGTGCATCTTCCACTCTTCGGGTTTCTCGCGCCTTCGTCATCGGAATGGATCGTCGGGATCGTCTCTTTGGTCGCAGAGAGCGAGTTGCGGCGACGGTACATAAACGGCGCGTTGATTCTAAAAAGACATTTGTCATAGAAAGTGCCTGACCACAGAACTAACGCGGACACATGTCGTAATCGTGGAAAGTCTAAATATGCGAACGAACGAGTATGCCTCTTCTTCGAGGCATTTGTCAACGTAGAGAGTTGCCGCTCTCCAAATTTCTCAGAATGGAATTTTGCTTGAATGCCAGAGCAACAGCCAAAGTATTTTCACACTCGAAATAGATTAGAGAGTGAATCTGATGCACTCTACTGTTACAGGAATAAGTTCACTCGAATATTTTCATTCGGAATTGAAGACTAAATCGGATGTATGCTCAGCTGCAAAATAATTTGCACACACGAGAATATCTCAATTTTACAAGTGACATTTCATGATTCATGACTATAGGTCTATTTTTTTTAGCTGAACCGTCAGAACTGGTCAGAACTTAGAATGAAACAAGATATTTTGTTTCACTCTAACTTATTGCAGCAATCTGCATAGTTCAGGCAATTCAGTTAAAAAGAACAGACCTTATAAGTCAATAGTATTCTCTCAATTATGACAACTTGAAATGCTGCAACTTCATTAAGAAAAATATGTGTAGATCGTTTTTGCAACCGAGGATACTCCACTATCATATGGACAAATTTATTCTTATCAATTTGAACATTCATTCATATGGATTAATCCATTCTTTAACTTTAGCTAAATATTAAATCTTACAATTTTGAGTAGTAATGGTTTTACTGTGTCGCTTCGAGTGAATTACTATTTCAGTTTTTTAATAAGATTCAACTATAGTGTGTATTAAGGATAATAACTTTATATATGTATTACTATTACCATTTTTATGTTAGAATAACACCCACCGAGTAACAAAAAAATATAGTTGGAGCCATAATAATTATAATTAAGGTTGTAACTATAATTATAATTAAGATAGATAGATATGTAGATAACTATAATTGAGATGTTCCGTTTTCTCTAGAATTATTCTAGTTTTCCTATGTCCCGGATTTTTCCGAATGCTATCTGATTCGCCGATTTCGATCAAACTGTTCCAGTTCTCTCGATTTAAAAGATTTTTTAGATCCTTCTGAAAAAAGGCCTTCTCAAGAGAATTGCTCCGATAATACAGCAACTTGGCTTCTTCTTCTTAATATAAAGTAAGGATAACCACATTTTTATCTTAGCAATAG
Source organism: Odontomachus brunneus (assembly GCF_010583005.1). Taxonomy (NCBI): domain Eukaryota; kingdom Metazoa; phylum Arthropoda; class Insecta; order Hymenoptera; family Formicidae; genus Odontomachus; species Odontomachus brunneus. Next base: position 844,584 of record NW_022639571.1, on the reverse strand, counting down.
TTTATATTGTGTTTAGTTTGTACTGTGTGTATGTGCAGATTTTTATTGTTGTTAAATTATTTTTCATACATCTATAAATGAAATATTATTTCATATATATGTATATAAATAATTTTCAGTGATCTCTCTCTCTCTCTCTCTTCTCCCATCCTTGCTCCACACACATATATTAAGTGTCCCGGATTTGGAACCGAGAAATCGAGTGAATTACTGACAAATCACCTCACTATAATTTCAATTCCATCAGCCATTTTTTTCGTCTCAATGTACGGTTTTCAAAATAACGCCGACTCCGACCAAGAACTGACCGGTCAATAGTGGGAAGAACACGTGTCGCGCACTCCTTCTCCAAAGTCTCGGATGCCTGCGACGCCCACGAATCAGTTGTATCGTTTCTTATTTTCGAAACTCTCTCTCTCTCTCTCTCTCTCTCTCTCTCTCTCTCTCTCTTTCATTCTCTCGGTGTCCCGCTAACGACGCGCAGTCAAAAGGCAAAACAGTTACGTCGTATCGCGGAAACACGAGCGTCTGCCGAGTGCAGTGCACACCGGAAATCGCTCCTTATCTGCAGGAAAGCCTCGAGTATGCGACGAGTATGCGGACTCGGAGCGGCTGTGATACGTAACGGGTCGCCTTAGTGCGCGAAATTCCCCCCAGCGAGTGAACCTCCGTCACGAAGGCTCGCGAGCGGCGTCGTTGGAATATTTTTTTCGCAGACCCTCGTATTGCGCTACCGTGGGTTGCCTTCCTTAAGAGGAAACTCTTGTAAGGTCGTTTCGTTTCGCCAACGGAGGTCAACGGAGCCCGAAGCTGCCCGCGCCGCAGCGGTATCGTTCTCCCCTTCGGGAGAGGCAGACCGAAATTCTATGGCCGAGTCGAATCGGGGGTGAGGCGCGCGATCCGGTTTACGTAAACTCGCGTAAACCCGCATAAATATGTATAGAATATTGCGCCGCGGAGAGAGGAGAGGATCCGCGCGGCGGATGATTAGGATATATAAAGGACGCCCCGCGAGCGTGATCCACTTCGGGTTTCCACGTTCCGCGATGTAATGGGCCCTACAGCACGAAAATAATTCATAAGGGTCGCGTATACATTCACCGCCGAATATCCTGGAGAATAAATACAGTCGTTACTTCTCGAGAAAAAGAAAATAAGAAGAGGGGACGACGCAGGTACACGGTGATCCCTCCGCGTGATCTCTCTGGAACGGGATCGACGCACAATAAAGTTATCGGGAACACAATATGGAGCAGGGTATAGTAGTCTTTTTTTTTTTCTTTTTGCACTCTCGTCAACGTGTCCATTAATTTTCCGAAGGAAAATCGACATGGACCGTCTAGAATTACGTGGTGCAGACTCCTCGAAGACCCCACGAGTGAAACTCGAGCCTGTCCTATTTCTCGTGACGAAAAGGAATAGAGGGTGGAGGGAAAACGGGCAGGAATGAGCTGCGAGAGGAGGCGCAAGGTGAAGGAAGAGAAAAACGCGCGTTTGACGGACCCCACGAGGCGTATCGAGGAAGATAAAACGGAGGGACCAAAAACAGAAGACGAATACGCCATGTCCAACAGATGCATTCGAAATATTCGGGAATGCGTGTTGGCCTCTCGCGAAGAGGGAGAGGGACAGACAGGTAGACAGACAATAGAAAGACAAAGAGAGAGGGAGAGAAAGAGAGAAAACAAAAGAAAGAAAAAGAGATCCGGATTGAGTCCTTTATCTGGGACGCAGGATCTCTCGATTCTTAAGAGTCCTCTTAAAACAAATACGTCCAACTTCTCGATTTGGGACGCAGGTAGGCAGGTGAGAGCGTGTCCGAGTTAGGTTAGGTATTGGTTCTAGTTCCTCGCAGTGTACGCCTCGGTCGTACGGCTGCTAATAACTTAAATTGACTTCCATGATTATTACTTCAGATAGACCGATATACGTATACTTTATATACAGCAACTTTAAGCATATTAAATCACAAAATTCAGTAACATCGAGTCCCTTATGACTAATCAGATTGCACTCATATTTATTACATAAAACGAGGAAATATAAAAGAAATACGGAAATAATAATCAAAATTTGTCATAAACAATATGTCTTGTTAAACGTAACATCAACATCTAAGCGTAACTAATAAATCTGTTACTGGCGTTCATATAACAAAGAATATACATTATTGTGTGATGTGTAAATTTAATGATTAATTCAATAGAATATATTTTTGTCTCACAAGTGCAATAAGAAACATTCGAGAGTTTCTATCATTGATTGTCTCACGTCGTGGTAATCATGAAGGTCTATTTGGGAAGTTGCTGCCAAATTTACGTACACCTGCCTATCTGGAAATAGAATCGACTCGGCCGACTAATGGAATCGATAAGTTGTACAACAAATCTCCGGCATCCCGATATCCCGCGTACATAAAACTCTCGCGCCAGTCGTAAATTCGATCGGCTCTCCCAGCTGGGCCAGACGCGGCGGCGAACTGGAATCGCCGCCTTCCTACGGATCCTTCGGACATTCCCACATTATAGGGCAATACCGCGTACCGCTGAGATACTTGGAGCGAGTTGGACTGTTCTTTTTATAGCTACCGTGACCTTTACGATCGTCCTACCTGCGCGGCCTTTACGGCTGATACGATTACTTTTATTCGTTCCGTTTCGTTTCGTTCCGTCCCGTCGACGCCGACGCATCTTTGTTTGCGAAGTCTCGCCCGTTCCCCACGTCCAAGTACTCGAAACTGCGAGTATAAATGGCGAACTGTTCGCATGCGCGTGGTCTTCCTACGTTATTAATTCCGCTAACCCGTTATCGTGAGATTTCCCGCGGGAGATATCGGAACTATCGATAGAAGTCGCGCTTTACGCGCTCTCTCCACGTTCTCTGCGCGATCTTAAGCAGCCCGGCAGGCTGGCTTGTAGAATAATCAACCGCCACCAATGAGAGGGATCACCCATTGACATTTGAATATCTGAACGCAGCGTGTAGGGGAGACCGGGTCTAGAAGTCACACGAGTCAGTTGTCACAAAGCTTATATCTCACATAATAAATGGAGAAGCATATTCCTCTTTGTAGTATGGGTTGCTTGTATTATGTTAGTTGGATGTACGAAAGAGCTTATGACAGATACACATCGCATGAGATATTTACAAGCACCTTTCTAAAATTGGATACAGTGAGTAAACTTTTCCTTGTCTCTCTCCTCTATCTTTATCGATCCGTTGGTTTTGGAATTTCTGATCGCAATCTCTCTTTATTTGTAAGAAATGTTATAGGTTTTCCTGCATTTAGTTTTAACAGTTGCTGCGCAATAATTTATAAATATAATCTTATTTATTTCAAATGACTGTTCGGGTTGACTCAAATTAAATGAGATTAGTTGTCACGCGTTGCAAGTCCGTCATGGAAGCATACGCAATTATATATTATGTTATACATGTCGAATAGTGAGTATAAGTCTTATAGAGAGGGAGAGAGAGAGAGAGAGAGAGAGAGAGAGAAAGAGAGAGAGCTCACAGTTATTATTAAAAAGTTTGTGAAAATTATTATCTTCTTAGTTCAGTAGTTGCTGTACCTGATAGTAAAATGTCATTAACTTTAATAAAACACTTAAAACTTTAAAACAGAAATAACTTATTTTGTTTCCTTTATACGATAAACAACCAATTCTAAGTATGGGGTGGATATTCACTTTGCTTACAACTTAATAACTTTCTTGTGTGTAAATATAAAGATGTGTAGATAAAGACAATATTTTTATATAAATGTGTATTTATATTAATGTGTATAGATATAAAGACAATATTTTTAACTACCTAAAGATTCTATCTATGAAAATATTAAAGAATATTGTATACATTTTTTTTCAAATAAATTAAAATATTAAAATATTAATTAAAATATTAAAGAATATTGTATACATTTTTTATCAGTAAAAGTATGACAACTAGATCTAATCTCTCGTACTGTCAATTAAAGAGAAGAGATTTGTACATAAATCAACTTTAGCGTGTCATGCAACGAGATTATCAGAAGATTTTTAAATATTATTTATATATTTTAAATATTTTATTTAAATATTATTTATTATTGATTTATTATTTAGTGATTATTCAAAAATGCGTGAGAACGAGATGTGTTAAACAAATAATATATCAATATGATAAATTTACATTAATGTTCAGAGACAAAAGTGTATACTTGGTTTCAGAACGATTTGAGCAATTTTTCTCGATGCAATTTCAAATATGGCCAATAGTCCATAAAAGAACTCAATTTCTGGAAATTAAATAGAAACAAATTTTCTCAATAGACCTCGCTTCGGCTACGTTTCAAACTACATCAAGGAAGAAATGGCTAAATTGTATTGAGAGAGAAACCAATATATATATGATAACACTTTTCCTCGATTTTCAGCAGCACTCGATATTTAATAAGAAAAATGCGTCTCCTGAGAATTAATAAAGCATAAATTCTCGTATCAGATGCGGAATGCGTTATGCAACTCATTGAGGAAAAAATGTTGCTATACTTAATCTGCCAACTGTATCAATTTTTACTAAAGGAGAGAAATCGCGGCACTTTTTAGGTTATTTAACTTACATGTACTTGCTTTGTTTGTATAAATCTTATAACACATTGACATCTTATAACACATTCCCGCGAATCCCTATAAAACGCCTATTTCAGTTCATTGCAAACGTCACAGTTCTAACGCGAACTGGAATATATTTGAAAAAACCGCGACCGAACTACGCGAAGTACTATAATTTTCCCTTCACCGCTAATTAGATCTTGCTCTCATAGAATACTCAATGTAGATATTCATATTCGAGATGAGATCGCGCGCGCGCGCCACTAGATTCGAACTGAGACAATACCAGGGGGGAAAAACTGGCGGACGACGTTGGATCGCGATGCGGGAAGTCCACGGATCCCAGCTTCGGGGAAACAAAAGGGGGCAAAGAAGAATGCTTCCCTTTGTCTTTCTCGCGGGGGCACACCCTCTCGCGACGCGTTATTTGCCGACGATACTGATCCGCCCCGCTGTACGCTGGCTATCGACGGGCCGACGAAGGGAGTCGGGCCACGCTAATGGTACGTTAGTTTTCTGAAAGCCGTCGAAGTCTCTCCGTTGGTCCGCTCCGCTCCTCGACGAAGACTCTTACCGCATAACCCGGCAATTTCGGTGCCCTACAATCTGACAGATTGCATCCCGGCGCTGCCTAGGAGGTGAATTATCTTGACTATACGCGAAAGGGAGCGCGCGGTAGGGCCGGCGGTAGGTAAGATCTGCTCTACCTTTCCTTATCTTGGGACTTTTGTGTGCCTAGCGCGATCGGTTATAACTTAGAAACGAGATGTTTCTTTCTTTCAACTTTCACTTATGTGACGTTCATCCCCGACGAGCTACATCTGTAGCTCTCTCTCTCTCTTTGGAACGTTATATCTATCGAGGTAATGACTGAGATCTCTGGTTCCGCTGGATTCCGCGAATCAAGAATCGTGCAACAAATAGCGGTTGCGTCAGATCCTGAACAGTTAATGTGAAAATCGGCACCTATCCTTCATTTGTCACAAATGTTTAACTTTTTAAAATCCATAATTATGCATATTCACTTTGGTTTCCCCCCAAATCTTTTATGTTGTCAAAATGATTAATTTCGTCGCTCTATTCTAGACAGAGTTATATTCTTCTCTCCAATTCGTGAAACAGTGATTGGCCTGCTGAAAAAAGTCAATGTGGAGATCGTATGCAGAGCAGAATTATTCGTGTTCGAAATTGTATACATTTTTTCATGAAGAAAGTAAGCAAATCTTATTTTTTCAATGTTTTATCGATTTAATTTTAAAGTACAAGATTGGTGTTTTTACGTCCATTATCATGATTATAAGATCTATTTAAATATCCCCCTCAGTTTCCTAAGGCAAACTGTTTCAAAATTTTATGAAAATATGTTTTTCTTAAATTCAAGGATCGCTAGAATACATAAATATTTTTTCAGGATTTTAAATTTTTTGCAGTGCAGCCGAGTTTTATACTTCAAAGGTACTTAGACAAATAAATTTCTCTTGCGTTAATCAATAGTTTAGCATACTGGATATATAGTATTACACACTTTAAGTATAAGGAGAATTAGGTTACAGACTTGGAAGAATGTCCAGCTGAGCTGAACATCAAGATTGAGGAGGTTATGTAGCTGAGCATCCAAACATGAATATACATGATTACTGTATATATCGATGATCAATTTTATTCAGGCTACAAAATTCTTCATCAGTAGTGTGTCTCTTAACACTATTTTACGAAGAAAAGAATTTTAATCGAATGGGATCGTGATGTCTGGAGCTTAAAGTAAATATCAATATCTAGAAATTAATAACAGTACTATCTAACTTTGCATATTTTCATTGTTTTAATATTTTTTTAAAGACAAATATTTAAACGTTCAATATATACTGATTTAAACTATCCAGTTACTGATTTAAACTATTCGTTATTTGGATTATCACAAAATATTAAGGGATGGAATCAAAGGGAGGAGTTGGCATGTCCATGTTTGATGTTAGTTTGATGATATTTCTAGAGAATAACTATACCAAATGTGGTTCAGATCGATCAAAAGGTTTAAAAGTTAATAGAACATATATATATATATATATATATATATATATATATATATATATTCTATTATATATATAAAAGGTTAGATATTTGTATTTAAAAACCAAAACAATAAAAACATCCAGAGGTTAGATACTAGTGTTGTTAATATCCAAGCATTAGTATTTTTACCTTAAAGGGTTAAACGACCGATGCGGCGGTGAGAGATCACTTATCTCCCGCGGGATTACGTAACACTGGATGTGACTCGCGATATGACTGACGGAGTAGAATTCGATAGAAATCCCGTGACTTCGTCGCGCTGTGATTTATCGTCTTATCGACCATCTCAGACCCACGATGTTCTTGGCATTTAACGGAAACACATAATTTTCGCGTATCATAAATCATCGCGCGATATGCGAGACGGGATGAGACGAGACGAGTGACTCGATCGTTTCGTTCTTCTACGGCGTATCGAGCGCAGCATCGACGGAATTGCGAAAATCTGGACGTGAATCTCCGCATGATTAACGCTCGCTTCATGAGAGCCTCGCCTCGCGGCGATATCGCGTAATAATAGCGCCTCACGATTACGCGTTCGTCGATCTCGCAGAATCGCTCGTTAGGTTCGGGCTTCTGAAGGGACGACGAAGAGCCCGCACGCGCGATAGAGAGATGAAGTAGGACGATATCTATCCCGATTATACTCTGTACTTTTTTCGCGCAGAGCCGAGTGTCCGCCAATCAGACGCCCATTCAAGGTGTATCATCATTGCGCGCGTACGCGCCGTGTCTATCCACTCAATAAACTCAATTAATCCGAACGTGCTGTTTACTACCCCCTGTGCCGCACCGTTATCGCGATTTTCAATTAGTGGAGGAACCACGGTGTCAGAGGGACCCGATCGAGAGCATCCGTCTCGTGGACTTAAAGGGATAGACTGCGCGCCCTTATAAGACGGCTGACGACAAGATTGAAGGACGGAGATGCTTTCTATGTTAGATACATAGAAAGGGGATGATAAGCGAAACAAAAGAGAGTGAAACATGGTGAAAGAAGAGGAGACGTACGAACTTTTACGAAGGGATGAATTTATTCAAATCAGGAGGAAATGTGATTTAATTTTAAAGTGACATAAGTACGATGACATCTGTTAATTGTGTGGCGAGACTTACTTTTTTCTTATGGAATTTTGTGATAGGTTTATCCCTAGATTTCTAAAATTAGTCATTTTGATCTACATTTACAGCTTAGTAAAAATAAATGTTTGTGATTGATATTACTTTATTTTCTTTCTACAAAAATAATTGATAACGTTAATACAAGTTACAAGTGAAAAAATTATCAAGGGAGTCAAAATGATTCCACATTGGTAATGTGATTAGTGTATTAGTGTTCGTTAGTTAGTTAGTTATTTAGTACATGAAGAAAATTTTATAGTAAAAATAGCTACAGAATTGGCGGATTGTCATGCAATGATGTGCCAATGTTATTTAATCAATAACTAAGAACTAACGTGGCTATTTGCAAAATGGTAGAGGACTTTTTTGTTCAGTTTGATCTAATCTGCAAACACACGATAGCAGGTGTTGCTATCACAAATCATTTGCTGTATTATCTGTAATCATTCGCCGGTTTTCCTTAATTAATAACTCAATATTTTACGTGGTTGTTTGCAAAATAGTAGAGGTATTTTGTGTTCAACTTGACTTAGTCTGTACACGAAATATGGGACACTTTGCATCAAACACTCTTTATGTGTTAGTATCCCTGAAGAGATGTGAAACATGCGATCCCTTCTCCTTAGTTCCTCTTACCACCTAGACACCTAGAATAAGCATCTAGAACAACTAAGAAGGCATCTTTCCATTGTCCTCTCCTATTTCTCTCCTACTAATGGTAACTTCAGCCCTTCAACGGGGATGCATATAGACTATGTCTTTAAGTCTATTATCTATCCTGGGGCGAACTCGCTCGTCGCGACGTTAGGAAGGAAAGGAAAGACTGGTCTGAGCGGTTCGACGTACATTCTTCGGGCGCGTGCTCGGCAATTTGCGATACGAGGGCGCTTTACAATCAGCAGTATTTTCTGAAACGGCATTCTTACACTGGCGGTGCTCTTCTCGCCGCCACTGCCAACAGTCCCACGCGTTCGCCGCTTCTTCCGAGGACTCGTCAGGTTTTGTCGTTAAGCATTAATTGAGCCCGGCCGAGAGATTACAAGGAGAAAGAGAGAGAGAGAGAGAGAGAGAGAGCATCCTCGCGGTGAGAAGGGTATCCAAGAAACCGAATGAATTTCCAACCGCGGCTTCCCAACGTCGTCCCTTCGTCTTCGTTCTTCTTCGGATACCGATGCCTCCGCATCTCGATCATCTCTTTCTCTGTCTCTTTCTCTCTTCTCCTTCGGGCGGGGTTGCTCTCAGCTCCTCCGGAACCCGAGGCCAACCTGTTATTAAGGGACCCCCGACGATTAGATTGCGCTAATGGCGAACCGCTGTCTCCTCCTCGGGAGAAGAATCGGCCTCTCGCTTCTTTTCGTTCTTCTACGGGGCCTCTTCGGCCCGATTCTCCGCAGCCGGCCGCTCGGCCGAGTCCTCCGCGTCAAGGTCGACGACGGGAAAGCATCCCGTCCACGAAAATCCGAGCTATCGTGTCCCTCTAGCACGCTATGTCCGAGCACGGAATTGTGTCCTGGACCTTCGACGACCGCGCTGATTCCATTAGCCGAGGGTATCCGGTTGATCCTGGGCTCTTCGTCCAACTCTTGGTCCTCTTGCTCCTTCGTTCTGCGACGATTCCCTCCTCACGATGGGATTCACCGCCACCACCACCACCACCACCACGTAGTCCTCATTTAAGCGCCTCGTATTTCCCGTGGGAACCCGCCAGCCCCAACAAAGACACGAAAAACGTTTAATAAATAAATTGATCAGGTTTCTCCCCACCCCAGTTCGCGCGCAGCCCTCGTGTTTCAATCTCTCTCTCTCTCTCTCTCTCTCTCTCTCTCTCTCTCTCTCTCTCTCTCTCTCTCTTTCTCTTTTT
>NW_022639571.1:828187-833189 GCF_010583005.1 Odontomachus brunneus | reverse complement strand
CTGAAATCGATTATTACAACTGTTTCGAAGATTGGAAAATCCGTTGGAATAAGTGTATTATATCAGGGGGGGATTACTTTGAAGGGGACGAAATTGATTTGCAAGAATAAATAAAGAATTTTCGAAATAAATGCAATGTCACCTTACTTTTTGGACACAGTAGTATACTATATTCAAGTAAATGTGACTTAGTTCACAAGTTTATATATCAGTAGATCTATTATAAGTTCATAATAAAAAAATTTTTAAATCTAATAAAAATCTAATAAAAAATCTAATAAAAGGTATTTATTTGGTGAGTATTAATAAGTTAAATTTAATTGTTTGTTTTATTTAAATAAAAGGATTTAGATTTAAGTAAATATATTATTAATAATCACAAAACAAATACTTTTTATTTCTTAGATTTTTTAAAATTTTCAGCATGTGCAATAGTTTTACTAATTAATATTTTAATTAATAATTTATTAATTTTTTACTAATTGATATTTTAATTAATATTTTCATAAAACACTTTTCTTCTATTATTGCAACATTATTTGCACAGAAAGGGCGTGTGTATCCAATGCTCTTTCACATTTTCTTGAAAAAGGTAATTTCTCATTATTACTCCTTGAACGTGATTGCCAAGACGTCGAGTGCATAAAAATGCATCGGAGAGTTACGTGGAGTTAAGAAAACGCGTCAGAATTGTACTTGCGTTTGGAAACTTGGCGCATGTTGCTGCACGGGCACTTAGCATTACATTGTCCGCCTCTGATTTTATGCTGACGCTAATCTCGCTATACGGCGCGCGAATAAAGTAGAAGATCAAACAGAGAGTGGCGCAATCGGCGCTCCACGTGGCGCTAAGAAGAGAGGGACAGACAGACAGAGAAAGGCAAGAGTGAGAATCCGGTGTGTTGTGTGTTTTCTTGTGATTACAGAGAGACACCGAGCTCTGATGCGCGTAATCCGCGCTGATTGTTGCTGGAAGAATACCCCGCGACTACCGCGGTGTGCGCGCGTTGTTGCTCGGAGCGCGCGCGCGGCAAATAAAGATCCGCATTGTAACGCGAGCGTGAGTTTACGATTCACGCTGCTACAGGCGTCTACAGGCGAACAATGGCCTATCCGATATGGTGTACAAAAGTTGCCGCCATTAAACTACCATATGCGAGCGCGCGCACTCTTGCGTCCAAACTACGAGTGCTCGTCGCAAAGTTCCATTGTATTGACGACGGCTTATGGATAATAATAATCAGGAAAACTGACGAGGAAAGAGGAGAGGAAGAGAGAGCGAGAGCGAGAGAGAAAGAAAGAGAGAGAGAGAAAGAAAGAGAGACTCTCTTGCAGAGAGCATGACGTACTACAGAGCTTCCGCGCAAAGTTCCGTCCCGAAAATGTCGAACCACCCCGCGGGCTACGCTATTACACGGTACTTTGCGAATCGCCCGGCCGTCTGTGCTCGTAAGAGAACCAAGGGGGGCCAAGGGGATAAAGGAAGACGTAGGTATAGCGGGTAGGCAAGCAGGCAGGCAGGCAGGATCTATATGTGCATGCACGCATAGGGCGACACAATTGTGAGCGGCCGAGTAACTCGAGTAGGCTCTTGGCGATCTCTCTCTCTCTCTCTCTCTCTCTCTCTCTCTCTCTCTCTGCGGGATATGCATTTGTGCAACAGGCTTTATACAGCCGTTGCGCTACTTATGCAATCGTGAATACGTCGGCATTCCCTCTCCTCCTCCTCACTCCTCCGTCCCCCTCCCGCGCGTCCCCCGCGGCCTCGTACGTTTCAATACGTCGTGGCTGCTCCGGGGGGCTTCGCTCGCACGAGATATCCGCCGGCATATCCGAGGGAGAGACGGGTGACTCCGTTGGCAGCGACTCTGTGCAGTGATTTTCCCGCGAGTTACGAGGGTTCGGGTTACGTGTCGGCGTTAGTTCGGCATCCGACGAAATCAATTTCTTTTTTTGTGCCTTCATCCTCTCTCCCCCTCCCCCACTCCCTCTCCTCTGAGCTCGGTTCGTATGAGAAAGTTGCTCCGCGGGGGAGACGGCGGGAGCTCGATCCCGGGAGAGAGACCCCTCTGCCGCGAACGAGCAGATCGCGCGGTCGTATCCGAGGGGAAAATCAATTTGAAGCCCGTTTTCTCGCTTGTAGTCTCATCGGACACGCCGGACCGTTGTCCGTGGGCTAATTATCATAATTAATACACGGTCGACGAGTGCCTCCCGCGCGCTTGGGCCCCTTCTCCCCCCCTTCCCCCCCTCTCTCTCTCTCTCTCTCTCTCTCTCTCTCGTGGCCCCGTTGGGGTCTGGGTGGGTTACGCAGCGTGTGGTTTTACCTGGAAATTACCTGGACGAGGTAGCACGGGGAGAAAGAAGATCAAGGAGGGCTCATAGATATGTAGTGCCCCCCAGTGTGCAAGGGGTGATCGATAACCGGTACAAAAGGTCGGATTAATAGACGGATGGGGTTGTCCGAAGTCGGTCTGTCGTCCCGGCGATAGTTCTTCGTCGACCACAGAGAAGAAGCAGGAGAGGTTAAGGTGAGAGGAAGAACGAGGAGGACGGTTAGACGGCGGCGGGAGTGAGGAGAGTCGAAATTGGCCAGCGCGTATCAACGACTGCTATCTCACTGCCGAAAAAGTCCCACGTCCGCACTTACGATTAGGGTGACCAAGCGTTCAGAATTTTGCGGGATATCCCGATTCTCCGTCCCGGTTCTCTACAGAGATGTCCCGAAAGAACCTTAGGCGAGACGCCATTTGTTCCGATAACGTAAAATAAATAATAACACGGAAAAAGAATTTGGTTGGATTAACCAAATATCTGGTGAATTATGAACGAACCAGAATTCAGGTTAAACCAGAGCTTTGTTCAAGTTAAAAAAATCTCTGGTTAACTAAAACAAGATGTCTGACTAACCAGAACTTGCAACTGTTCAAACTGACCAGTTCTGTTTAACCAGAGATCTTGTTAACCTGAACAGAATTCTAAATTAAGTCGGGATTTCTAATTCGTTCATAATTCACCAGATATTTAGTTAATTCAGACAAATATTTTTCTAAATAAAATTTTATGATATATCATTCGTATGATGAGAATAAAATATATTTCTTATTGATTTCTCATTGCTTTAATATTCTATGTGATGATTATTCTTTGATTTTAAGAATTTTTTATCAGACTTAATAATTTATATCAAAATGTAAGAGAAGATTATGTTCTGTTGATTATTTGATGTTGATCTAGTAATGAATAAATATTTTACTTACCTACACATACACATATGTATTTAATTTCTCCAACTTGTTCATTTAAAAAATTAATATGTCTAGATATACTTATATATAAGTATAATAATTAAGAAGAGACATGTATACACGTTAATATTACAAGTTATTTCGTGATCTGATGTATCTAATAAAATTGGTTAAGTTAGTCACCCTAAGAAGGAGACTAAGGCCGGGTTTATACAATAGGTGGTAAGCTTTTAGTTCATTTGTTTCAAGATCTATAATTTTTTACAAAACGCGTTTTCCGCGGTGCCTTAACAGTTGTAATATGACCAGTTCGCTTAAAACTTATTACGACCTCAGACAGCAGTGGGAAACTCCTTTAACCAAAAATTACGTCACAGTTTTAGGCTTAAGGGGATGCTGAAGCTGAAAACTTTATCGACAGAACACTGACATTTTTCTGCAAAGTTTACGTTGTATTGATTACACAGAATTACAAATGCTTTTACGCAATGAAAGTGCAAAAATAAATAGGAGCATTGCTCGATATGTGACGAAAATGAACAAAAAATTTTTAATGTAAAGTCTCAAGCTATCAGTTAGCGTAATATTTGCTTAATCCAAAAGTCCGCAGCTGTACATACCGAAAGTGTGGATGTTCCAAACAGAAAAATTTTGAAGAACATCGCGCTGCCTTCGCATCTGCCTTTGGAAGCTTAAGAATATCGAAAAGGTTTGCAGAAATATTTCTACACATATATGTTCATATAAGTTCTGTATATACAAGAAATACGAAAAGGATAGCGTGATTATGTTAGTGACGATCGTCTCTGCATTATCGACATTGTTCGAGTTCGTCATCAACTCTAGCATCCCCTTAAAGCAAAACACTAAAGACTTACCTCTTGTCCACAATCTGGCTTTAATCTTTAAGGCCATAATAAATTGGCCAACCACAATCGATTATTTTAGAAATAATCAACTGTGGTTGGTCAATTTCGTACGGCTTAAGAATTAAAGCAAGGTTGTGGACAAGGGGTTACTACACCTATTATAGACCTAAAGGGCCTAAGGGGAAGAGGAAGAACGAGATGACGATTGGACGGCGGTGGCAGTGAGGATAGTCGAAATTGGCCGGCGCGCGTATCAATGACTCCTATCTGACCGCCGAAAAAGTTCCACATCCGCATCCACGACCTGTACTCACTTGCAGGTGCGGATTCGTTCATTTCGCGCATCGACAAGGACCGCTCTATCTGACAGCTGCAGGCTGCCCGTGCTGGAGCCTCCCTTCCTTCTGCCGCGATTCACCGCGGTTCGCATTGTCCGGCGCTCAGTCTACCTTGACGTCGCTCGTGAGTCGTCGTGTGGTCGACGAGAACAGTTTCGTGCCACTGTTTTTTTTTCTCCTCTTCCTCCCTCTCCTCCTCCTCCCTCTACTCGTGCTTTCTTAGAGTCGAGAGGGCCAGGAACTGCTCTCTTGACAGTCCCGCGGCTCGCAATGGATTGCGGGACCGTTGCACAATGCATCGGGGTAACACCGGGCCCTTTGTGCAATGCCGGCACGTACGCGTGCTGTCTCTTTCTTTCTGCCTGCCTACCGTGGCCGTCCTCTTCTCTCCTTCGGCTCTCTTGCTTCTGAGGAAAGGGAAAGGAAGAGAGATGGGGAGGGGCGAGGGGGAATACACAGGCGGAAAAATCTATTCGCCCTTAATTCGCTCCTCAGCGCACAATGGGTGTACGTTTTCCAACTCGACAGCGACGAGTCGGGAAGCGTC
>NW_022639571.1:827284-828177 GCF_010583005.1 Odontomachus brunneus | reverse complement strand
CCTCTCTCTCTCTCTCTCTCTCTCTCTCTCTCTCTCTCTCTCTCTCTCTCTCTCTCTCTTTCTTCCTCTTTTTTTTCCCTCGCAAACACGCCTGTCCCGCTTCTTCCTGTCGCTGACGGAACGCACGGCACGGTGGAACCCTCTCTCTCGGCTTCCGGAAACGCAACACCACGGACTCCACGAATCCAACTCACGTTTCATTAGCTCGCTAATGCCCCGAGAGAAACGGGTACGCTCCTCCGTGGTGGAACGCTCGTTCCTATTATCGCGATTGTTACGATTGCTACGAGCCGCGGTATAATGGAATTGTTACGAGATTTTCGACGCGTATATACGGCACAACGTACGGCCGGGGCCGCTTCGTGAGGGAGCAACACACCGCTAGTTTTCGAACGCTCGATCCTCGACGCGAGCACTTGAGTTTTTCGACCTCCAGTTTGAGATCCGGCTCGACCGCTCGCTGGGAAGCACTATTCGTGGCGCATTATTACTTCTTGAATGCGCTCGTTCAGATTTATTTTGACGTTTTCAACGTCACATTTTTAACGTAACGTTTTTAAACTTGCCCTTTTTTAGTCGAAATATTGCTTTATGTAACGATTCTATCAAAAGTAATATATTTTTATAAAACTTTTTTATATATTTTAATATCGTTATTTATAGTTTTGTATGCGGGAGAAGGAAAATACAGAAAAATATACTACTGTGTCCAAAAAGTAAGGTGACATTGCATTTATTTCGAAAATTCTTTATTTATTCTTGCAAATCAATTTCGTCCCCTTCAAAGTAATCCCCCCCTGATATAATACACTTATTCCAACGGATTTTCCAATCTTCGAAACAGTTGTAATAATCGATTTCAGGAATGGCCTTTAGCTCCTTCTTCGCAGCGG
>NW_022639571.1:809541-825168 GCF_010583005.1 Odontomachus brunneus | reverse complement strand
CTCTCTCTCTCTCTCTCTCTCTGCGGGATATGCATTTGTGCAACAGGCTTTATACAGCCGTTGCGCTACTTATGCAATCGTGAATACGTCGGCATTCCCTCTCCTCCTCCTCACTCCTCCGTCCCCCTCCCGCGCGTCCCCCGCGGCCTCGTACGTTTCAATACGTCGTGGCTGCTCCGGGGGGCTTCGCTCGCACGAGATATCCGCCGGCATATCCGAGGGAGAGACGGGTGACTCCGTTGGCAGCGACTCTGTGCAGTGATTTTCCCGCGAGTTACGAGGGTTCGGGTTACGTGTCGGCGTTAGTTCGGCATCCGACGAAATCAATTTCTTTTTTTGTGCCTTCATCCTCTCTCCCCCTCCCCCACTCCCTCTCCTCTGAGCTCGGTTCGTATGAGAAAGTTGCTCCGCGGGGGAGACGGCGGGAGCTCGATCCCGGGAGAGAGACCCCTCTGCCGCGAACGAGCAGATCGCGCGGTCGTATCCGAGGGGAAAATCAATTTGAAGCCCGTTTTCTCGCTTGTAGTCTCATCGGACACGCCGGACCGTTGTCCGTGGGCTAATTATCATAATTAATACACGGTCGACGAGTGCCTCCCGCGCGCTTGGGCCCCTTCTCCCCCCCTTCCCCCCCTCTCTCTCTCTCTCTCTCTCTCTCTCTCTCGTGGCCCCGTTGGGGTCTGGGTGGGTTACGCAGCGTGTGGTTTTACCTGGAAATTACCTGGACGAGGTAGCACGGGGAGAAAGAAGATCAAGGAGGGCTCATAGATATGTAGTGCCCCCCAGTGTGCAAGGGGTGATCGATAACCGGTACAAAAGGTCGGATTAATAGACGGATGGGGTTGTCCGAAGTCGGTCTGTCGTCCCGGCGATAGTTCTTCGTCGACCACAGAGAAGAAGCAGGAGAGGTTAAGGTGAGAGGAAGAACGAGGAGGACGGTTAGACGGCGGCGGGAGTGAGGAGAGTCGAAATTGGCCAGCGCGTATCAACGACTGCTATCTCACTGCCGAAAAAGTCCCACGTCCGCACTTACGATTAGGGTGACCAAGCGTTCAGAATTTTGCGGGATATCCCGATTCTCCGTCCCGGTTCTCTACAGAGATGTCCCGAAAGAACCTTAGGCGAGACGCCATTTGTTCCGATAACGTAAAATAAATAATAACACGGAAAAAGAATTTGGTTGGATTAACCAAATATCTGGTGAATTATGAACGAACCAGAATTCAGGTTAAACCAGAGCTTTGTTCAAGTTAAAAAAATCTCTGGTTAACTAAAACAAGATGTCTGACTAACCAGAACTTGCAACTGTTCAAACTGACCAGTTCTGTTTAACCAGAGATCTTGTTAACCTGAACAGAATTCTAAATTAAGTCGGGATTTCTAATTCGTTCATAATTCACCAGATATTTAGTTAATTCAGACAAATATTTTTCTAAATAAAATTTTATGATATATCATTCGTATGATGAGAATAAAATATATTTCTTATTGATTTCTCATTGCTTTAATATTCTATGTGATGATTATTCTTTGATTTTAAGAATTTTTTATCAGACTTAATAATTTATATCAAAATGTAAGAGAAGATTATGTTCTGTTGATTATTTGATGTTGATCTAGTAATGAATAAATATTTTACTTACCTACACATACACATATGTATTTAATTTCTCCAACTTGTTCATTTAAAAAATTAATATGTCTAGATATACTTATATATAAGTATAATAATTAAGAAGAGACATGTATACACGTTAATATTACAAGTTATTTCGTGATCTGATGTATCTAATAAAATTGGTTAAGTTAGTCACCCTAAGAAGGAGACTAAGGCCGGGTTTATACAATAGGTGGTAAGCTTTTAGTTCATTTGTTTCAAGATCTATAATTTTTTACAAAACGCGTTTTCCGCGGTGCCTTAACAGTTGTAATATGACCAGTTCGCTTAAAACTTATTACGACCTCAGACAGCAGTGGGAAACTCCTTTAACCAAAAATTACGTCACAGTTTTAGGCTTAAGGGGATGCTGAAGCTGAAAACTTTATCGACAGAACACTGACATTTTTCTGCAAAGTTTACGTTGTATTGATTACACAGAATTACAAATGCTTTTACGCAATGAAAGTGCAAAAATAAATAGGAGCATTGCTCGATATGTGACGAAAATGAACAAAAAATTTTTAATGTAAAGTCTCAAGCTATCAGTTAGCGTAATATTTGCTTAATCCAAAAGTCCGCAGCTGTACATACCGAAAGTGTGGATGTTCCAAACAGAAAAATTTTGAAGAACATCGCGCTGCCTTCGCATCTGCCTTTGGAAGCTTAAGAATATCGAAAAGGTTTGCAGAAATATTTCTACACATATATGTTCATATAAGTTCTGTATATACAAGAAATACGAAAAGGATAGCGTGATTATGTTAGTGACGATCGTCTCTGCATTATCGACATTGTTCGAGTTCGTCATCAACTCTAGCATCCCCTTAAAGCAAAACACTAAAGACTTACCTCTTGTCCACAATCTGGCTTTAATCTTTAAGGCCATAATAAATTGGCCAACCACAATCGATTATTTTAGAAATAATCAACTGTGGTTGGTCAATTTCGTACGGCTTAAGAATTAAAGCAAGGTTGTGGACAAGGGGTTACTACACCTATTATAGACCTAAAGGGCCTAAGGGGAAGAGGAAGAACGAGATGACGATTGGACGGCGGTGGCAGTGAGGATAGTCGAAATTGGCCGGCGCGCGTATCAATGACTCCTATCTGACCGCCGAAAAAGTTCCACATCCGCATCCACGACCTGTACTCACTTGCAGGTGCGGATTCGTTCATTTCGCGCATCGACAAGGACCGCTCTATCTGACAGCTGCAGGCTGCCCGTGCTGGAGCCTCCCTTCCTTCTGCCGCGATTCACCGCGGTTCGCATTGTCCGGCGCTCAGTCTACCTTGACGTCGCTCGTGAGTCGTCGTGTGGTCGACGAGAACAGTTTCGTGCCACTGTTTTTTTTTCTCCTCTTCCTCCCTCTCCTCCTCCTCCCTCTACTCGTGCTTTCTTAGAGTCGAGAGGGCCAGGAACTGCTCTCTTGACAGTCCCGCGGCTCGCAATGGATTGCGGGACCGTTGCACAATGCATCGGGGTAACACCGGGCCCTTTGTGCAATGCCGGCACGTACGCGTGCTGTCTCTTTCTTTCTGCCTGCCTACCGTGGCCGTCCTCTTCTCTCCTTCGGCTCTCTTGCTTCTGAGGAAAGGGAAAGGAAGAGAGATGGGGAGGGGCGAGGGGGAATACACAGGCGGAAAAATCTATTCGCCCTTAATTCGCTCCTCAGCGCACAATGGGTGTACGTTTTCCAACTCGACAGCGACGAGTCGGGAAGCGTCGCGGTTCACGACGGGATTTTCACGGCGGCGTACGGGATTTCGCCTCCATTCAAGGCTCGGCTCTCCTATTTCCGCCGTTACTTCTTTCGCCGCTGCCCTGCGTCTACTGGCGAAACGGCTAGACATTCGCATCTGTTCTGGTTTGTCCCGCGGGCATCGATCAGGGAGATCGATGCCTTCATGCGATAATTTGTCTTTGGTTTCGATGTTGGCGATGGGGATGAGTCGCCCATCGTTTACGACGGCTAGACGTTCTATCGGGGATTTATCATGAATCGCGTCCCTCCTTCCATTTCCTCTTCTTCCATCTTCCTTCCTTCCTTCCTTCCTTTATTCGTTATTCAGCAATCCCGTATATTAATGCGGTGGTTATAAACAAGTCCTTTCAAAAATGAATCATCGTTTTTGTGCGATGAGACGCATTTGTTCTCGAAAAATCCTCTTTACGAATCAAAAGAACGAATTTCTATTGATTTAGAGTCTCTTGGGAATTATTTGGGTAAAACTAATTTCTCGGTGTCTGAAAATTCAATTGGAGACATCTGAATTTCCGCACTCGTGATTAGTTGATAAGTTCTGCCGATAAACGATATACGATTGAATAAAAATTTTTATTAAAGATAAAGAAAAATTAATTATATTAATTAATTAATTTGTCAGTGTCTGAAAATTCAATTATGGACATTTAAATTTCCGTATTCATAATTATGAACTCGTTGTTCGAATAAATTATACAATTTAACAAACGTATTGATTTAGTTCGTCGGAGATGTAGTAAAATTAATTTTTTAGTGTCTGAAAATTTAACTACAGACATCTAAATTTCCATATTCGTAATTATGACCGGTTCTGTCGATAAACAACATATGATTGAATAAAAGTATTGATTTAAAGGAGATATAAAATAGAATTAATTTGTCAGTGTCTGAGTATTCAATTATGGATATTTAATTTTCGGTATTCATAATTATAACTGTTGTTTCAAAAAATGATACGATTTTACGAACATATTCATTTGGTTTTCCGAAGATGTAGTAAAATTAATTTCTTAATGTCTGAAAATTCAATTACATATTTAAATTCCCATATTCTTAATTATGATCCGTCCTGTCGATAAATAATATATGATTACGAATAAACGTATCGATTTTAAGTCTTTCGAAGATAAAATAAAATTAATTTGTCAGCGCCTAAAAATTCAATTATGAATACTTAAATGTTCGTATTCATGATTATGAATTATTTTTGAAAAAAATGATACGATTTAACGATTTAGTTTGTCTGAGATGAAATAAAATTAATTTCTCAGTGTCTGAAAATTCAATTACGTATTTAAATTTCCATATTCGTAATTACGATCCGTTCTGCCAATAAATGATATATGATTGAATAAACGCATCGATTTCAGTCTCTCGGAGATGAAATAAGACTAATTCCTCAGTGTCTGAAAATTCAATTACAGACACGTCTGAGTTTCCGGGGATTCGTGATTATGATCCGATCTCCCGAGAAATGATATCCCCGTGTAATATGTCTTCCTGCGAGGCCTCATCTTTCATCGCAGACGAGTTGCTCGAGACGATGATCGGCCGGCCGATGGATTTTCATTCATCAATTTTAATTGATACCGCTCGATTTACCGTCTCACGCGGAGGTTCCTCGTGATCGGCCGATGGGGCCGCTCTCAATCTCGCTTTCCCGCGCAACGATGCAACGTCGTAATTCGCCGAACGACCCCGCGAGCGGCTGATACTCGGTGGCAAACATGTAATCCTGATAATGGACGTAAAAAGGTTAGCTGCGCCCGCTCGCCAACCGGTACCGTCGGCTCTTTCTCTCCGTGCGCACGGAATTTA
This sequence comes from Odontomachus brunneus, assembly GCF_010583005.1. Lineage (NCBI taxonomy): Eukaryota > Metazoa > Arthropoda > Insecta > Hymenoptera > Formicidae > Odontomachus > Odontomachus brunneus. The sequence continues at coordinate 819,927 of NW_022639571.1, read as the reverse complement.
ATTCCTCCAAGGATTTACGCCGGTCACGAGGTCCCTCGTGAAATTCATGGTTCTAGATCGGCGATTCCTGGCGGCCATATGAAAATTGAATGGGATCTATCTCGCGTCTCACCGCGTTCTTTCCTTCGCTCACTCGCTCATTCGGCCGCCGTCGCTCCTCTCACGGCCAGTTCGCCGAGAGTTGGTTGCTTTCCGGCGAGAGCGTACGCTGACGTTCTCCGGAGGTAACGCTCCAACTCGGACGATATTGTCGAGGCTGCGGCGGGCAAGTTGCTCAACCGGCAGTAGCCCGCGTATTGCGCCTTGCGAAACAATGGCAGCCCTTGAGCGCGCGCGCGCGCACGCGTGTGTGTTGCAGAGAACTTCCGGCAAGTCCCGCGGAGTCTGCAAGGGTCGGAGTGCCGCGATGCTGAAGCGACCGTATCGTTGCGGAAGACATGTCGCCGTCGTCGAGTCAGGATTGCCAGGTCTGACGTAATTCCATCAAAGTGGCTCTTTGACATACTGAGTTGGCGTACATTTTTATTTTGGTGTTTTGGTAGCGTTATTTCGGTGTAATGAGAACAAAATTTACTGTAAAATAGCGCTTCAGGGAATTAGTTCAGAGCTGGTACCCACGATGTTAAAATCCGGTTGAATAACCGGAATATAAAAACTATCAAAAATTACTGTAATATTGTAATATTTTCTTGGTATCTGCCAATCAATTTAGATTGAGTATCATGAGTTTTTAAATCAATATTTAATTAAAATGTAATTTAACTCGTGTAATTAACTGTGCAGTTTAATTACAGTTTAATTAACTATACAGTTTAGTTAAATATTACGGTTAAAAATTACACATACAGTTAGCTGTAAATATTAAATTAATATTAAAATTAATATTTAATTTTTCTCAAATGTCGATAAAAGCATGATTACATATTGCAAATTTATATTTATTGATTATAACTATAAATTTTAGTTATAATGGAAACTGAGTCTGATTGTTATATTTTTCATATATTATATTAATTAAGGAAAAAGATGTATGCAATTTTTTTTTATATTTTACATTTTTTTATATAGATACAACCTTTAAATAAAAGAAAAAAATAATATTCTTGTATATATTAATGCACCAAAAATTATTAGTTGCAAACAAGTACAAAGTTGTAAACAAGATCGTAATGTGACTATCCACCATATATCCAGGTTTGGTTGTTACGTGCCTTTCATGTAAAGAAAACAAGACGAATTATTTTTGTTTTAAGGTTTTAAGTGTGTTTTAAGGTTTTAAGAAAACAAGACGAATTATTTCTGTTTTAAGGTTTTAAGTGTGTTATTAAAGTTAGTGATATTTTATAATCAAGTACGACAAGCAATTAATGAACTAAGAAGATAATAATTTACATAAGCTTTGTAATAATAATTTTAATTTATATAACCTTGTACAGACTCACTATTATCATTTTGAATAAGCGAAATTATATTTATAAATTATGTTGTAGTAACTATTAACTCTAAATGTAGGAAAAAAGCTAAATCTATAACATTTCTTACAAATAAAGAGAGGTTACGACTAGGTAATTCCAAAATCAATGCGGATCAATAAACATAGGAACAAGAGAAAATTTACTTATGGTGTCCAATTTTGTAAAAGTGCTTGTAAGCACGCGATGCTTTTTTGTCATAAGTTATTTTGTACGCCTAATTAATATGACACGAGTAATCTATACTATGGAGAAAAATATTTCTATTGGTCACGTGTAAGTTTTGTGCCAACTAACCTAATGTGACTTCTAGATCAGGTCTTCTCTATTCTAATATGACAATTATAAAATGATTATAAAATGTATTAATATTTTTAGATATCCTAAAGATATAATACAAAATGTTTAAATGTTTCTGTAAATATTACAATTGGCTTTGATAATAAAGTAAATTTAAACACAATTAAATGTTTGTTTTAATCCTCCAAATTTTGTATATTGACGTTTGTTTAATGTATTCTGTTTATAAATGCCAAAATAAATTGATGAGTTTTAAGTTTCAAAAATGTTCTCAAGTTTGACGCCATGTGTCGCCATATGTCTTAAAATTGGCGGAAGGTAGCGTCTCAAGTCTCTTCTGAATATATATCGGCGCATTGATGCTTCTAGTATCTGGCAGCCTTGGTCGTCGGGTTCAGTCTAAACGCGCACAAGACTCAGCTCGGCTGTCTTTCGGCGTGTCTCGTCATCAAAGAAGCGAGCGTGGGTCGAGAACGACGGAAACGGGACGCGGTTCTCAGTCGGAATCCGACATTTTCAGGAACGTGTTGTCCAACGACGGCGCCGTCTCCAGCTGCGAAGGCGTCGTCGGCCGGCCGATCCTTCCGGTAATTTATACTCATTATTTGCCGAGCTCGCGACGAACGATCGACGGCCTTAATGAGACGGTTAATTGGTCCGAGTGATTTCCACGTAGGTTAGCGAGACGCGCTGCGACGGGATGCGCGACGACAGCGTCGCATTTTGCGCGTCGATAAAGGCACGGCTATTAATACAGGATGATACGAAAATTAATGATCCGCGCGAACGCGTCGATTATCCGATTTCGCGGTGGAAATCGATTAATCTGGAAACGCACCGTGCACCACAAGCCATAATTACTTATCTTAATCCACGTAAGTGGAGGTTTTACTGCGGAGCGGACGATGTTTCTCCTTAATGACCAGGGACGAACGATAATCGAGTCAGCCGACCGACTTAACGTCAATCAATCCGGCCGCGTCGCTTCCTCAGTCCGCTTTTATTTTATGTTGTCTCTCTCTTCTCTCCCCCTCCCTCTCTCTCTCTCTCTCTCTCTCTCTTTCTCTTTCTCTCATCGTCTGACTATAAATCAGTGCGTTTTTACGGATACGCTTTTTCCGCCGGAGATCCAGCGCGCATGGGCCTGATTAAACGGGTTATTAATTACGCCCTGCCGACGACGTGGATGAATGCGGTACGTCCGATAAATTGGGGAAAGCTTTTTTCCCAACTATTTTCTTATCCTAGGCGCGCCGGTCCCGGATCGCGAAATACATTGTATGGTGAGACATAACACGCTGTCGTTGTTGCGCCTAAAGGAATGATTTAGTAATATCAATGGCTGACTTGAACTTAGCTAAAGGACTAATCATTTTGCTGTCATTGCTGAAAGTTGACTGTTATACGTAAAATTTATTTGTTGTGAGATACAAATTTATTAGCTGAAATTAAGAGCGCATGCTTGTTCGATAAAAAATAGCAGCTATCTTTAAACATCTCACACTAACAAGAGAGAGACCAGAAGTTAAAGAAAAATTAGTTAATTTAAAATCATAATAAATTTTAATTTCAATTATATTTTTTTGATTGTTGTCAAAAATAATAGTGATAACGTGCATATATTATTATGACTATATGTTTTCCTTGACCATAATTTATATTAATTATTTCTCTATGTGATTATAGTTACAAATATGTAATATTTTTTTTCTCTATGCGCGTGAATCTCGAGCATTTAATTGTAAGAAATTAATCGTATAAAAATACTCGCCCCACATTGTATCATGTGCATTGATTGACCAATTTTCTTTCATTGATATCTCAATAATTATTGTAGTAGTATCTATACTTATAAAATGGTACAGAATTTTTCTACTCAATTTGACAAGTTATACGTGCATGTAAATTTACACAAACATGTAAATTTAAACACTATGATCAGTGAATTTGTAAAACAACAAGTTTTGCGTCTCTTTACAATATCTTTATTATATATTTATTTCAAATTGACTTAGAAATGTATATAGAATATCTGACACAACGTGTACCTGCGCTTGTTTGCGGCTAGAGTTCATGAAATTGAATAAAACAGTTCTCTACCATTTTTCAAAGAACGATTATTATTATTTTATTTCGATTTACAGTGACAATATTAATCTTGTCACTGTTACAATAGACGAGGCGAATAAAGGAATCTAGGTTGCACGTTGCTCGTATTTGCCGTGTTTTAATCGATCACGATACTCAACTTCTCCAAATGGGCAATAAAAGAACAGCATAGATGCGTACGGGAACGTGTGCCAAAGAGATTGCTTTTCATTTCAGGTCGTTACATCGACTTATTCGCGAGTTATAGCCATTTAAAGCTGCAGCATCGACGTCAGGCTTCGACGTTAGCGCCAGAGCGAGCGTGCCACCTGCTGTCGCATGCTATGTTTTCGTCCTGTCTTTTTCCTAAGTTAAACGACCTTGTGGCCATCCTTGTCGTTGGCCCGCGGAGTGGGGATAGAGATCGCTGTGTCCAGTTATATACGCGCGAGATATCAGGCCCCTGATTCTCGAAAATTATCGCATACAATATTTAGTGAAAAACTATAGTATACGTAACATGAACTGTAGCTTTTTATGAAATATCATATGCGATATTTTTAAGAATCAGGTCCCAGGTCTGTTCTTTTCTTCTGCACTTCTGCACTAATAATTCTGCCATAAGTTGGAGGGAAACAAATATACTTTCTTTCAATAACTTACACACGAAGTACACACACGAAGGTGCAGAGAAAAAGAATAAACTTATCGTTTCTCCAAAATAGCGTCACGGAATGCGACTGTTGTTTTCACTCACGCGTCACGTCGTATCCTACAGCGCGTGAAAGGAGTAGAGCAAGTCGATCGAGAACGTGCATTGATATAAACATCAATAACTTTACTTGTATACGTCGTAGTGGCTTGAAACTAAAGCCGTTGAAAAGGGGAAAATATTACGCTCTCGATGGACGTGAAATCGTCCTCCGGTGGATTAAGGATCAGTTAGCAAACTTATGTAAATACTTATGCAAATGCGAAAGACATCGGTTTCTGTGTTTGCATTAAAATGGACATTAATTTATGTCAAAAATCAATGGCAAATCTTGTTTTTTATTTATTATAATATGATGTGTTAGTTTATATGTTCTTAGCAGATTTGTTAAAAATAGTAAATGCATTTGAGAAAAAAAGTAAAATGATTGCAATAGGAAATTTACTTTTATTCAGATATACAGAATGTCCTAATATATACACGTCCGAGCGCTCGTGTACACGTAGAACTTGTTAAACTGAATAGAAAAATCCTCTATCAATTTGCAAACAACTACGATAATTTTTTAGATCTTAATTAAAGAAAATTGATTGATCAATGCGCGCAATGTGGTGCTCTGTGCCAGTGTTGGACATTAACGGACTAAAACTTTCTTTGATTATATACCGTTTAATAATTAATTTCACCAACCGATTAGATTATTCGTAATTACATATATGTTGGTTGATGAATTTTGATTGTTGATTAGCCGGTTATTTGCGTCACAGAAAATTTTAATCAGTCAATATTCAAATTACACCACTCTGTACACAAGGAGACACATGTTTTGGGCTTATTGACTGTTTCATAGCAATGAAGATCGGATGACAGCGAAAAGGCGAACTAACGTTGCGTGCAGTAAGCAACACGCTCCTGCGTTATATATTTGATCTTCTATTGAACCTATATTTGCCATTGCTAATTCAGAAAATAAGTCCAAGACATGAATATAATTTTATTACAATTTAGCCGTTTATGTGGAAGCGAATATCTTTTGTGCTGCAGCACCGTAGATCAAATAGCTAATAAATTATTTAGCTTCAGTAGCAACGACATTAGCTGCCGTTATTTTAATGACACATCTTAATTACCACTGGGCTATGCTTTAGCTTCTACGACTGATTCTTCTTTCCCGCGCGTGTAGTATAATTTCCACTCTTTCGTTTTAAAATTCTATTCATTTTTTCTCGTAAAAATAACAGAATATTCTTAATATTTATTTAATAATTATTTACTTAATTACAAATTACAAAATTTCATTATTTATACACTTACAAATTTCATTATTTAAGAATAACTATTTACTTTCCTGGAAAGTACAGAGTGTTCCAAAAACTCATTCACTCGCTCGTTCACACCGACGACGTGTGGTCCCCATTCGCCGTTCGACGAAACGCAAGCCGGCCGGCTATGGGAAAAGGGAAGTGCTCGTAAATAGAGTCGTCTCATCGGCTGTGTTGGGTAACGACGTGATCGTCGCTGGGGTCACGGTGCACGAATACATTCATTAATCCAAATCAAATGTCGTGTCTCGAGTTGCTCACGAGAGAGAGAGAGAGAGAGAGAGAGAGAGAGAGAGAGAGAAAGAGAGAGAGAGAGAGAGCCGGCCCGCTCTTTGTACTAATTCCAAAGCCATAACTTATCCCGGTCACGCTCATTATCGTCCAATCGAGAATAAACACTGTGAACGTTTAATTGACTTTTCGAATTCTCCTTCTTCTTGCTTTCTCCCTTCTTCTCCTCTCTTTTCTCTCTCTTTCTCTCTTTCTTCCTTTCTCTCTCTGTGTCTCTCCTTCCGATCACGCAACTCGAAACTTCTCGCGGACCACACAGCGCTCGCTGGAAGTTACCGCGATAATGGATTCTTTTATATAGAGTAAATCTCCCGGCTACCCACACACACACACACACACACACACATGCGCGCGCGCGCGCGCACACGCATTTTGTAGCCAGACTCACTGAAACTCTTTTACCGAGAGTATTTAGACGGATCTACGAACGCTCGAGACCGGCATCAGCCACGATGATATCCTCCTCCTCCTCCGCGAAGCGGTTGCGCATTATCTCGAGAGCAATTAGCCGAGAACACCGCTCTTGAAGATGCAGGCCGCGCTTTATCGGCCTTTGAAATAAACATCGCTGCGCCGGAGCTATCCGTTCTCCGGCAAGGAGAAGGAAACGTTTGTAGCTTTTATCGGTAATGCCACGGAGTTAAATGACGCGGCATAGTCTTGCTCTCGCAGCAAATTGCCTGGCGAACGTCCGTCGTTCTAAAGTACCTTCGCGTCGCTTGCGCTGCACCCGCGACGCGAACGATTGTCTCGCGAATTGTCCGCCGAATCCGCCCTCCGCTTCGCCCGCGCTTTGATTACGTTGTACAACGACGGGACGAGACGTTGAACGGTATGCGTTCGCCCACCGGCACACGCGGACGACGCATGCTGATTCGTAAAATATGCGCAGGTGTGCGGATAACGCGCGATACGACGCGGCCTCGCTAAATATCTCGCGTCTCTTGTCATGGGAAGCGATTTATCTTGCGCGACGCTCTCCGCGTTTGCGAACGCGCTGCGTGCGTATACACGCCGATACACGGCCGGGGAGCCAGGTAAATAATCACCGGAGTTAGCCTCGCAGCGCGATATCGAGCGTGTTTCGATAACACGAGCGGCCCGGTGCGTTTTCCTTTTGCGCGCGCTAAGGACGACGGCGAGCACCGGGGCGACTGTAAACAGAGAGAGAGAGAGAGAGAGAGAGAGGAGCACTGAACAAGTGACGTCGCAGCTGGACAACGACGACGACGACGACATTTCTGTGCACTCGGAAGAGAAATTGTTAATCTCACTCTCGAAAGAACCTTGACCATTTTGTGTCCCTCGCGGCTACACACAAAAAATACCACTCTGACTCTGCTAAGTAAAGCGGTTACTTGGTTTAGCTTCCTTCATTCAGTTACCTTCAATGAAGAATATTTTCTTGATAGCGGTCTTAAAATATATTCATCGCAAATTTTTAGAAAAGCTCATTGTCATGTATTCAAAAGAAGAATTTATCTTCTTTATTGTAAAACGTTATCAAAGGAAGAGTTGGTTCTACTTTACATGGAAAGAATTTTATAGCGAAAATTATTAGAATTTTCTAGCCGAATTCTAGTCGCAGCATTTTCTAACGAATAGACCGATATTATGTGATAAATGACTATTCTTCATTTTATGTATGCTACTTATATTTTAGGAAGTGAAATGTACTATTAAAACATTTGTTTTGTTTCAAACAAAATTTATGTTTTTTAACAAGATGGACCTTATTGATGGTTTATTGCTGCACCATTAGAAACATAATAAAATTGGGAAGAATTTATATTTAAACAATTACATTCTGATATTAAAAAAATATCTAAGAAACAAACAATATTTATTCGGTGAATACTAATAACATATAATTATTAATATAAAATATTTCTATACCAAGATAAAATATTTTTCAAATAAAAAAATACATTATCTCAAAACCTTAACTTTTCATGAGAGATAGAACAGTTATTTATTCTACTTAAACAAAAGAATTTATATATATATATATATATATATTTAAATAAATATTAGTATTTTAATTATTATTATATTTATTAGATTATTACTCACCGAATAAATATTTATATCTTTTTTCTCTCAGTGTATAATATTGAATATATAATATATATATTCTCTCATATATATAATATATAAATAAATCGAATTTTTATTTCAATTTAATATGATTGAAATGCTTGATTAAAATGCTAAACTTAGCAGGATTCATAATACATTTTGAATAAATTTGATGCTTATGATGAACTTAGATAGCATTAAAAATTACATTTATTTTCGGCTTATAGTAGTTTCACAGATATATTAGCTTATAAAATATTTGAAATAAATAACATTTATGTAAATGCGGTATGTATTATTTTGTATATAGTAATAAATTGCATACTAGTCAATAGAGGAAAGATAGACCATTGAAAATTTAATATTCGTTGCTGAAAAAAGATCTTCGAAATTGTCAAATGAGAAATTGCTTCTTTAATTCTGTCGTTAATGTCGAATGAAAACATTTACCTGACGTGTCAGGGTGAAAAATTCACATATTTAAAGAATGTGAGTCAAATTCGAGTGACTCGGTTGTTACTCCACTTTTCGAATGGAATTTCACTCAAGGAGACTTAGAGAGTGACAGTTTGACGCTAGCAAATGCCTCAATGAAGGGAGATATTTAGAGTGTGACGGAGAAAACTTCGAGAGCAGTACAAATTATAGTCATTTTCGGCGCCAATCATTTACTTGTTGCTCCATGTACACAGTAGCGATATGCATACAAGGTTATCATCACTAACATTAAAGCAGCGTTTACTACAAAAATGGATCTCTTGACTGTAGTCATTTCCCTCTGCAATTATAGACACAGGTATCACATACTTTTTTCCTCAATATGCGACGCGTTTTATCCGTTTTACTGTCGCGACACGAGAGTGCGAGAGAGGCGAACGCAGAGGGAGTGATTTGCGACGGGGACCGCAGAGCGGAGAGAAATCCGCGATCTGATCCGCCGATCTCTATCTTGCGCGCGCGAGGATTACTAGTATACCTGCTACTTGCGGATAGAGCGAGCAGAACTGGTAACGCTTGATAAAGCATTTTTCCGCATGGTCTCGTGGAAATCGGAGCATTTATCGAGCTTATTCGAGATGCAAGTACGATCCGCGAACCGGTTGGCCGGTAATAAGACGAAACGTCGTTTCGCCGTTCGTTCGTTCGCTCGCTAGTTAGTCGCGGACGCGCGAGTGTCGTCTATTTGAGCGGTCTCTTTCTCGCTCTCTTTCTCTCTCTCTCTCTCTCTTTCTCGCGCGCGCGAGCGGCGTAATGCATCGAGACGCGAGCGTGGTCATTTTAATGGTGAGCAACGTGGTTGCCCGTAATACGCAAGATAACAACGCGGGACACGTCGCCGCGAATTAGATGCGCGATTACGCGCCATCGGGAACAGCGTCGGCGGCGTGTGCATGATTCTATGCGAGAATCCATATAGAAATATCTTCCAAGGTTTTCCCAGGTACAGTATAGATTCCAATTCAACCGAATTTCGAATGTCAACTTGTCCCAAAATTGATTATATTTCTGCGATACTCTCTAAAGTACCTCGAATTGAAATTTTGACCCTGTGTTAATCCTTGAATTTTATAACGCAGTATAAGTTAGCAAAGTAAATTTAATTCTAATGATACAATTTACTACTATTTTGACTCTACTGATATTCGAAATTTCCCGTTTTACTTTCTTGAGAGTCAAAATAAGTTGTATTATAAGCTTCAGAATGTCAAAATAAGTGTTGGATGGAATAGTGAGGCTGAAAGTAGGATCAAAGTTTTAACTCGGGTAGCTTAAACAGAATCAAAAGAGGTTGATGCAGGTTTCAGAGTATCAAAATAGATGGTTGTATGGAATAGTAAGGCTAAAAATAGAATGAAAATTTCGACTCGGGATAATATTCTTCATTGCAATATCACACTTGTAATTTTAAATAGTTCATTTATAAGTATCGTAATTTTAAATAGTTCATTTATAAGTATCTACTGATTCAATCAAGAGGCACTTTTAATGATTCTTTAAGAAAATACTAATTTTTCTATTTTTTACTCAAACATGAATTCTTTTATATATATATATATATATATATATATATATATATATATATACATATATATATATATATATATATATATATATATATATA
>NW_022639571.1:809034-809489 GCF_010583005.1 Odontomachus brunneus | reverse complement strand
TATATATATATATATATATATATATATATATATATATATATAAAAGAATTCATGTTTGAGTAAAAAATAGAAAAATTAGTATTTTCTTAAAGAATCATTAAAAGTGCCTCTTGATTGAATCAGTAAAAAAATATTTCACCAATAGTCAGTATATATTTATTTTCAGTAGAAGCACTTCCACATTACTGCCCTATCTTATATCTCACTGATTTTAACCAGTGGAAGTAAGATTTTATTGCAAAATCTGTAGCACACAAATTTATTATATGCTGTAGGAAATCTAACTTTCTGCGTTCGTGATAGAATTAACTGTTTCCATGCAATTTGCGTACGATGGCATGTCTGCTTTTGCAAATTGCATTATTCAGTGAAAAATACACTGATTGCACAGAGAGCATAGAATAATTTATAAATCTAAAGTTTTATTTAATGTCAGTGTAGCCCAGCTTTACAAA
>NW_022639571.1:803773-809024 GCF_010583005.1 Odontomachus brunneus | reverse complement strand
TTTATATATATATATATATATATATATATATATATATATATATATATATATACATATATATATATATATATATATATAATTATTATATATAAGATAAAAAAAATATATATGTATAAAATATAAAATATGTTAAAATACCCCCGATAGACTGATGTATATAATCAGTCATATATCTTTACAGCAATTTTGAGTATACTAAATCACGAAATTCAGCAATGATAAGTTTCTAATAATTGATCAGATTGCACTTATATTTTTATCACATCGTATATCAAAATAAAAACACAAGAGAAATACGAAAAAAATGATAAGAACTTGTGCCAAACAATATGTCATGTTAAAAGTAATATGAAAATCCGAAAATAACTTTAGTTAGTAAATTTATTATTAGTTTAGTAAAATTACCACGTCAATACAACAAAATATTTACATTTTTGCGTGTTACGTAAATTTAATAATTGATTCAATACAGTATATTTATTTCATAAATGTAATAAAAAGAATTGTAAAATTTCCATCATCGATTGTCTCACGTGACGGTAATCACGAAAGTCTACCTGAAACTTTGAATATTTTACTGAATAATGAAATTATTTAGAAAGTCAACATATGTTTCGTTTCTCTCAGCAAAATGGAGACCAGAAAACATATCGGGAAAATGTTGGGTCTCCCTCTTAGAATCACATGTTTGAAGCATTCCAACCCATAATTATTTAGAGGAATTCGACTGGACTAAATCCCAAGAAATTTTCGATGCGGGAACCGCTCGTTTCGACGTGTCCGCCGTCGTGCCAGCAATCATGCTCCCTCCGGCATTGCAGAATCAGTCGGCGAATCAGAATTTCGCAGGACGCAACAAGGAGAGGTGGTTGCGCATTTTGCACGGCTCGCCACGTGCGCGACGTTTCCTTTTTCCCAGGCTCCTTTTTTGCGACACGACACGGCACGACACGACGCGGCACGCGCGGACTAGAATGTCGGAAAGTGGACGGAACGCGTCCTGCTTAGCCGCTTTTATTTATTATTGAGAGCGGGGCACGTCGAGTCAATTAACTCGTCCGAGGAAAAACGAGCTCGTTCCTTGAGCCCGCCGGTGATACGGCTCTCATGCGGCACGCTGCCACTACCAGCCGACACAAATTGCGCGCAAAAGTCGATATGTATCCGCGACCCGGGCGAGTTCGCCGAGTGCGCGAATAAATAATGGAGTTAACGAGCGACCGAGAGTCGGCCGACTTTCTTTCCGCGGTGACCGCGCGCGGCTCGCTCGCGGAGCCGCCTGGAATCCACGACGCCGGGAACGTGAGCGAACTCGGAGAAAGGAGGGACGAATGAACGAACGTACGATCGATCGATCGATCGATCGATCGGAGATTTCAGTATGCCCGAAGAATCGCCGATGGCGGATCGATTACCCGCGAAGATTAATGGGAAAGCGTGGATTTAATTTGCGCAAATCTTTCATAAATTTAACACGTTGCGCGAGGGGGAGGGGAAGGTTAAGATTGCGGCAATGGTCTTTCCACTTTCAAGTGCCGCAAGCCGATGCTTGCGATCTCAGTGATATATTCCGAGTCAAGATTTTGCTTGTTTCATTCGGACAATTTTCGTGGAACTTGAGTTACTATATGTGGCAAATCTTGAGGTTTAACGTTAGGCAGGCAGTACGTCTTTTGTTTCTGTCAAAAATGATTAATCAATATTAGAACCAAAGCAGAGCCAAAATCGGTCGACGTCTTATACAATTTTTTTTTATAAAAATTACCAAAGTCGGGTTTTTTCGCAACTTTTTATGAAAATGAGAATTATTTAGTGTAACGCGGACTGCAACTCATTATATATTTTCAAATTTTCCAAATCATTTATTATATAAGAGGTTTTCATTCAAATATTCAAATAACGGTTTGTGAACACGAATTTGTAGTTTAATTATATTTTCAATCAAACGTCTTAAATAATTCGCAAGTCATTCACAAGTTTTTATCAACACTGTCTTAGAATATAACATATATCTTGCAAGTGCTGATTTTCACATGTTGTAATGCTTCTTGACATTTGGCATTTCTAAAAGTCACGCGGGTTAGTTGTCATATAAAGCTTATATCTCCCGTAATAAATGGAGGAATATATTCTTCTATATGGTCTAGCTTGTTTATATCATGTCAGTTGGATGTATGAAATGGCTTGCGCTAGAAACATCGCATGTGGTATTTACAAGCACTTTTCGAAATTGGATACGGTAAACGTTCTCCTCTATTTTTATTGATCCGTTGATTTTGAAACTTCTGGTTGCAATCTCTCTTTAATTTCAAGAAACATTATAAGTTTAAATAATTTTTCCTGCATTTAGTTAACAATTATTGCAACATAATTTATAAATATTGACAGGAATAAGGCCATTAAGAACCGATGCTGGATGTTTTTTTTGCAAAGGTCTATGATGAGGAGGATAATAATGTTTGTAGTGTTAAACGTACGCGCCAAAATGATTTTCCGGTCTTAACGTACGCGATGAATCAATCTTCCACTAACAAACCGACCCTAAATCCCCTAATATTTTTCTATAATTATTGTAATTATTAAAAACTCCCTTTATTTTAATACTCTCTCATACGCATTAATTCTATTATTGAGTTGCGAATTTAATAATTATAATAATTATAGAAAAATATTAGGGGACTTAGGGTCGGTTTGTTAGTGGAAGATTGATTCATCGCGTACGTTGTAAAGACCGGAAAATCATTTCGGCGCGTGCGTTTGACACTACAAACATTATTATCCTTCCCATCATAGATATTTGCAAAAAAAAAAAACATCCAGCATCGGCTCTTAATGGCCTTATTCCTGTCAAAATTTAGGTGTTACCTATAGAGAGCCTTAGATATTTATAATTTATAAATATAAATTTTATTCCAAATGACCGTTCAGGTTGACATAAATTAAATGGGATTAGTTGTCACGCGTTGTGAGTCCATCACGTAGTTATGATGTAACCTATATGGAAGCATGGAAGCATATGCAATGATGTATTATGTTACACATGTCGCAACAGCGTCTGCGTAAGGTACTATATAGCTCAAAGATGTCATTACAAAGTTTATGAGAATTATTATTTTCTTAGTTCAATGATTGTTTATTGTATCTGATTAGTGAAAGTCAGTGATATAAGGTAAAATTTAGTGATATAAGTAATCACTAACTTTAATGAAACATTTAAAACTTTAAAATAGAAATAATTTATCTTGCTTCCTTTACATGAAACACATGTGATAAGTAATTCTGATTATAAAGTGGACAGTAGATTTGTATTTGCTTTGTTCATAACTTATTAACTGTTTTATGCAAAATAAACATAATGTTTTTTTTTAACCTAAAGTTCTACTTGTATGAAAATGTGCACGATATTAAAAAATATTGCATATATCTTTTTTTAATCAGTATGACAGTGTGACAAACTAGATCTGCTCTCTTCTACATCTCGAGATTCTTCATTGATTCTTCAAATTTAACGAAATTTGCAGGGTCAACGTAGAATCAAAATTTCGACTCGGATGAATGCTTCAAGCAATTTCTTCTTTAATCCTCTACTGCCCTAGATTGTAACTCTGAAATCACAATCTAGTTTCATTATAATTTATCTTATCATTATAATATGAATGTTGTTTTTGTCGATGTGACGTAAAAGTTACAATATGGCTGTCTTTTTTAGTATGTTAGCAACGATAGTAAATTAATATTCGCACCATTAGATATCTGCACATATTTTAAAAAAATAAACAATTGAAAAACTAAAATTTCACCTTATATGTCTTGAGTACTTTGGTATTTAGTACTTTAGTTTCAAACATTTTATATACATGCAAAATTTTTTAAACATGAGAAATTAATTTAGACAGAGAGAGTTAAGTTTGCACATGGAGAAAACGGCAATAAATCACGATTCGCAGCGTCAAAGATGCGCAATAATCAGTACAAATACTACATCTCGAGATTCTTCAATATCCTACAAGTTCAACGATACACCTGCAAACTTAACGTAGAAGATGAATCACGACCTATTACTTCCTCAAGTTCCGACGGTATTCCTGAGTCGAAATTTTGACCCTATGTTGAACCTTGAATTCTACACTGGAGTAGGAGTTAAGATAGCAAAGTAGGTTTAATATTATAATGATATAATTTACTCCTACTTTGACCTTGATAATGTCTGAAATTTCCGCTTTCATTTTCTTTAGCGTCAAAGTAGGTTGTATAATAGTAGGATCTTAGAAAGCAAAGTAGATTCAGTTGTGAACCTCTATTAAAGTTTTAACTCCTACATAGAATATATGTATTTTATAGAAATATTTAAAAAAATTAATAAATAAGGAAACAGAAACGTCAAGTAACATATAAAATATACATTTTGTCTGTTGCATATATTTCAGACATTATCAGGGTCAAAATAAGAGTAAATTATATCATTAGAATTAAACCTACTTTGTGTTATTTTAGCTCCTACTGCGGTATAAAATTCAAAGTTCAACATAAGATCAAAATTTCGACTTGGAAATGAGTGTCAATGTCGTCAAAATAGGTTTCATCTAGGTTGTAGATTATCTAAGTAAACTCAAACTATTTTTAAGAGGGTCAAAATAGCGTCAAAATTTTGACAAAGTAGAGTTAAAGGTTCAAAAGAGAAGTTAATGAGTATCAATATCGTCGAAGTAGATTTTACCTAGGCTACAAGCCGTCTAAGTAGGCGCAAACTATCCTTAAGAGCGTCAAAGCAGCATCAAAATTTCGACTCGGGTTTCACATGGGTTGTAGATTATCTAAGTAGGCTCAAACTATTTTTAAGAGCGTTAAAATAGCGTCAAAATTTTGATAAGGTAGAGTTAAAGGTTCAAAAGAGAACTTAATAAGTATCAATATCGTCGAAGTAGGTTTCACCTAGGCTACAAGCCGTCTAAGTAGGCGCAAACTATCCTTAAGAGCGTCAAAGCAGCATCAAAATTTCGACTCGGGTTTCACTTGGGTTGTAGATTATCTAAGTAGGCTCAAACTATTTTTAAGAGCGTTAAAATAGCGTCAAAATTTTGATAAGGTAGAGTTAAAGGTTCAAAAGAGAACTTAATAAGTATCAATATCGTCGAAGTAGGTTTCACCTAGGCTACAAGCCGTCTAAGTAGGCGCAAACTATCCTTAAGAGCGTCAAAGCAGCATCAAAATTTCGACTCGGGTTTCACTTGGGTTGTAGATTATCTAAGTA
>NW_022639571.1:790124-803763 GCF_010583005.1 Odontomachus brunneus | reverse complement strand
GTAGAGTTAAAGGTTCAAAAGAGAAGTTAATGAGTATCAATATCGTCGAAGTAGATTTTACCTAGGCTACAAGCCGTCTAAGTAGGCGCAAACTATCCTTAAGAGCGTCAAAGCAGCATCAAAATTTCGACTCGGGTTTCACATGGGTTGTAGATTATCTAAGTAGGCTCAAACTATTTTTAAGAGCGTTAAAATAGCGTCAAAATTTTGATAAGGTAGAGTTAAAGGTTCAAAAGAGAAGTTAATGAGTATCAATATCGTCGAAGTAGGTTTTACCTAGGCTACAAGCCGTCTAAGTAGGCGCAAACTATCCTTAAGAGCGTCAAAGTAGCGCCAAAATTTCGACACGGGTCTGCAGAATTAATATAAGACCAAAATTTCGAGTACCGCGGACACCGGTGCCGCGTCTGACGAAGAACTTAATAGCGCGTGACGAATTAGCGTAATCGAATAATCATCGCGCCGCGGGAGAGCGCGAGAGGAAGAGAAAGAGAGAGACACGAGATCGAGTGGGATTTATTATCATTGCACTCCGTAATTGCGTCTCGCGACAACGTCGAAACGCGCGTCGCTCGTACTTATCCCCGGTGGTTGCACAAAAACGCCACCCCGGTCCGCCCGGGGCGCAGGCGGGCGTGCAAGAAGTACAACTTTGGAGGCGGTCCGCCGTCGGCCGCGCTCCCGACGAAGATACACCGGAATTTTAATATTCCTCGGCGGCGAGAAAGGGCTCGGGTGTAATCCCCTTGACAAACGGGTGCCTCCTCCGTGATGCCTCTTGACAAACTGGGACCATCGGTTTCGCGCGCGGCTACGACCGCCACTGCCGTCGCCACGGCGAGGAGCTCGAACGAATCGTCGCGGTACGCGCGCCCGGGTAACGCCGAGTATGAGGTAGCCGCTGGATCCTCTCCAAGAAGTTTCGCCGCGCTTTGTCGCCGAAACAAATTGCTCGGGCTCGTCGCGCAGAACGGACGTCGCTTTCGTTCCCTCGTTTTCGCCATAATTGCGGCGGCCGTGCCCGCACCTCGCGGCGTTGTCACAGTCGCGTTGCAGCTGCGGAAAAATATGGAGACGTCCGGTGGCGAGGCCCTCCCGTCCCCGTTGGCGGGCGAGAAGCGCGGACGACGTGCGAACCCGCGTATTCGCGACGAGAGAGCCGCTCATATCGCGCGGGCATTAAGGCGCCGACTTTGAACCCCTTGCGAGGCGCGTTCGCGGCGCGCCATTAATATGGGTCGCCGGATAGCCGACGGCGACGACGACGACGACGTGGCTACGGCTACGTTCCAAGATTCCGACGTCGCGCTGCTATTTTCAACTCGCGCGTCGACGCGACGTCGCGGCTGTACCCGCGCGGGAGAAAAATCGGACGCTCGTCTAGCGGCCGTAAAACACGTATTTGGTGCAAAACGCCGCTTTATTTTTGCGTGCTACGAAGAATTTCACGGGTGACCCGCGAGAGACAAGGGCGCGACGCGCGCGTGCACGTGCTCGAGGCCTTATTTTGGACGCATTTCTGGCGTTACATCTGATCGTTTGATTCCAAAGGAAATTGTCCAAAATAGGGGGTGTTTGGCCCACAAACGGAATTGAGTGAAACAAGTATCAAATGAGAGCGTATACCGAAAGGAGTCCAATGCACCAAACTCATGGCGATCTGAAGCTTCTGTCCTGAGATATCGGCATTTAAAGTTGAACATTGGTTAATCGCTTTAGTGACAGGATTAATACGATCGTCGCCGGTGGGAAAACACACTATTACCGCTATCAATTTTATACATTTAGTTTTATTATTTTAGAATTGATTTTGACTGCCTTTTACAAGAAAACTTGCGAACACACGCAACAATTGGAAAACACACACTTTTCGGTCTTTTTGAGTACTCTATAATGATCCTAAAGCTCATATTGGGATTAGGGTCATATATTTTTAGATTCTAAATTATTTATTATTTTTAGATTTCAGACTAACCTTTATTCAAAAATATGTTAATGTCATTCCGTGTTATATAAAAAAATCGCCATACTATAGTTATATTTTGTCATATATTTTGCTTCTCACGTGCTTATTTCATTATTTTTCGAGTTGAAGCACCTTTTTCTTTCATCTGCATTCTATTTTAATCAAATTAGTTAATTAAATCGATTCCTGTCATTTGCAACGTCAAATATTGACTCAATATATAGTACTTTGGCGCCCTCTAACCAATCTTTCGGTTACGCTGTTCAGATTTGAATAAAGGACAACTTTTTGAAATCAGGGGCTCATATCCTTCAAAATATATATATCTCATCAAAATCCGTTTGTGGGCCAAAATGAGCCTTTGCTTCGTTTCACGTCATATATAGGATGTCTGACGACAACTTGTGAAACTTTCATGTAACTTTCGCGTAAATTAGAGCCCGTATTAATAGTTGTTACTTTTCTCACATGAGATGCTCAAGTTGTAATTTATAGTTGGATCTGAGCTTTTAGTTGTTTAATCATATGTGACATACGTAACATTATATTTATAATCATTATTTATAATAATGATTCAGCTAAAAAACTCACTAACTCTGGATTCACAAATCTGAGTTGTCTCACCTGAGGCAAATTTCCAGTAATGACTATTAATATAGACCTAGGTTAAATTAGACAAAAAATTCTTCCACCATTTTGCGAACAACCACGTGGAATTTTTAGTTATTCAAAGAAGACTGATGAATGATCGATTGTCCCGAATCTTCTTTAGTTGATAACTTAAAAATCCATGTGA
Organism: Odontomachus brunneus; assembly: GCF_010583005.1. Taxonomy (NCBI): domain Eukaryota; kingdom Metazoa; phylum Arthropoda; class Insecta; order Hymenoptera; family Formicidae; genus Odontomachus; species Odontomachus brunneus. Next base: position 801,001 of record NW_022639571.1, on the reverse strand, counting down.
TTATTTGCAAAATAGTACAGCATTTTTTATTTAGTTTAATCTAATCTATAAGCACACGACATCAGACGTTGCCATCACAGTTAATTTATCGCATAAGCGCGTAGTCATTCGTTAATTTTTCTTAATTAATAACTCAAAATTTTACGTTGTTATTTAAAAAATGGTAGAGGAATTTTTTTTTCAGTAGGATCCAATCTACACGAGAGTTTTATGTATTATCGTCAGACATTCCGTATAATGTTGGTCAGTTTGAGACTTGTTATAAAACGGTATTTTTTAAGGATCCTGAAGCATCCAGGATGAGGTCCTCGAGTTCTACACCGGAGTTCTACGAGTTCGTCGAACCGGAAATGCGACGCACTCGAACGTATTTTTTACTTTTAAAATACCGATCTTTAATGCGTTTCATAGTACGTATCGTCAATGAATGAAACAGCAATTGTATTTTTGACAGCGTAGGAGGTCGCAACGATATCGTTCGTCATAAAGTTACAAGTGAATATCGAATCAGTGCACTGTAAAATGAAATCCATTATGTGAAATAACTCCAATCAAAATGAACAAATTGAGTTGTATATGACAAATTAGAAAAAAGAATTTACGCTGGTGCTTCAAAAAAAATTTTCGTGATTTTCAAATCTCTTGTTTGTGTAAAATAAACCGAAAATTAGTTCAACTAGGCGATTGCGCGCGTGTAAAGCTGACGCGTCACGTTTTATTGGTCGTATTTAATACTCTGTTCATTTAACCTTCCACTAGATATAGAGTTAATCGAATTATGCGGTTAGTGCCATCTTGTGAAAATGAAAAAAAAACCTCTATATCATACATACAACTACGTTTCGGATTCGTTAATCTTCTACTGCTAATATTACTTGTTTCAAATATTTCATAAATTTATATATTCATAAATCTATATATATATAAAATAGAATGTCTATCTGTCTGTTCCCTATGGAACGTACAGACAAACTACTTCTGGACCCTTTGATTGACCTGGACCAAATTTTGCTTAGTTACTCTGTAGGAGTCTGCGGAATATATAGGCTACATGAAACCTAGACACTCCATTCCCTCGCCCTGATTTCATCCCCTTAATACTTTGTGGTAACTCAGGCAACGTCTGGTTGGGTTCTAGCTAGTCTATCGTAAGTTCATCATATATATTTAGAGAAAAATGGTGATGGTAACTATACAGGTAACAAAAAAGAACATAAGTTTTGTATGTAGAATCAATTAATTTTTAGTTTAATAAGCAATTTTGCAATTATCACAACTAATAAATTGATAAACGATTTTGTAGTTGTTAAAATTATAATTTAATAAATAATATTTTATAGTTAATGCAACTAAAGCTGAATAGTTAAGAGGACTATATATATATATAGTTACTGTAAGTTACTGTAAGACTATATATGTAGTCACTATAACTATGTAGTTCTCGTAACCAGCTCTAGTTGCAATAATAACAAAAATTGTTTGTTAAATTATATACATTCTACATACGAAACTCGCATAGTTGTCACTTATATAGTCATCACCATCATGTATATTTCTCTGATTGTCATATTTACTCGAAATATATTCTGAATCCTAATAAGTTTCCATCAAGAATATTAAAATAAAAATTCAGTTTACTTACTACTCACAGTTTGCTTATTCTATTGTGCATAGAAGAAGACTCGTTTGATTGAATAAACATAACAATAAAAACAAACGCGGCTGCGTTGACTGAGAGAAAAATGTATGATATTTGGAACTCTGATGACATAGTAAAAAGATTATAGTTAGGAATATCTTTTTTATAGTAAGTGTCACCATAATGTTTGTAATATTTACAATATAAGCATAGTATAACTGACTCATGTAAAACTTTTATCAAGAATTATAATTATTTGAAATAAAAAACATAGTAAGATAGCAAATATTAAATGGTAGGAGAAATTAACTATTTTATATAGTCAATACAATTGGAATATTTGGAAAATATGGGTACATATAACTATATTTTCAAAGCGTGCCTTACTATACACATAGAGTAATAAAATGGTGACTATAAATGTGTGTTCATTCTGCTATATCTTCGTTTTTGGATGAACTATAAATATATGTTTGAGGCCAAAACGAACTATAAAATATAGTGAGATTATAGTTATTCCAACTATTTTTTTCTCTCAGTGTGAAGAAAATGGAACTTCTGTCTCTTATAGAACAAACTCGGCTGTAAAAACCAGAAACTCCGTTTTTCTCAACCAAAAGACGTTTGGTTCGTTCATTGTCACACTAATCTTTGTTCATTGGTTTGTCTATTGGTCAACCAATCTTTTTCTCTGTGTGCATAGCACTGCGAAAAACTGGTCTAAGAGATTCTCTTTTTCCGTTCGCCTCTTTTCGTTGCGGGAGTCTCGCGAAGCGCGTTTCACGCTCACGCGTCCTCCGCGCCGGGCGAATAAGTGTCTCGGAGCGCGATGACCGAGGGATCCCGCGAGGTCCTCATTAATCTCTCGTCGCCCGGCCAAGTAGAAGGCGTTGACGAATCTCGGGCGGGCGCGAGCGAGCGAGCCAGCCATACTCGTTACCTCGTTCCCGAGCGTGTCCTCGCGGATGATCAGGGACGTACGGAGGGAAGTCCTCTCCTCCATCTCACCTTCCCTCATCTCATCCCTTCGTCTCCTTACTCCCGGAGTGGGCGAGAATTACAGGCATTGTGTGCGCGCTGGCCGTTGCGGTAATGCGGTTTGCTGATTTATCGCGGAGGTGAGCCACGAGGAGGTGTAGCTAATTGTTCTTGCATGCAGATCCTCTCGCCGAGGCGCGCCCCGGCTCGTTTTCTCGTCGCGACGCTTCGAAATTAATTGTCCGCCGCGTCTCTTTTCCTCCTCCGGCCGAACCCTCTTTCCTCTCCTTCCTGCCGCCGCCGCCGCCAGCTATCTTACCGGCCTTTTTATGCGTTTTTCCCGGATCCCTTATCATCTTCCTCGGCCAAAAGAGAGGATGCTGCGTCGCATTCCACACGGCCGTCGCCGCGGATTGGCCTCTCGGCGCTGACCTCCGCGCCGCGCGCGGACCCGACGGGTAACGTATTTATTACGGCGCGCCGTAGTTACAATAAGTAGATAGCAATCTCCGGCGAAGCAGCTACCTCCGATGGGTAAAAAAGCGACCCGCGCGTAATCGGTCGCGGTGTCGATTAATAATCCCACGCGCACCTTTGTACGGTACCCGAGGATTAATCTGCCCCCTTCCGCGAGAGCGAGGGGAGGGGGGGGAGGTGTCTGTATCACGGCCGGCTCTCTGCGCCCTCTGCTGCCGCACAGACCGCCGTCGAGCGTTTACCGTGATACAAATAACGCGCGCTCGTCGCCAACGATTTATCGAGCTCGCGGGGCAAGGTCGCCGCGCAGGTTCCGATCGATCTTCGTGGATCGTGGATCGAACGAATTATGCTCGTTTCCACCAACTTTGGTTAACTTATGCCCAATTTCTTCACCTCCGGTTAACTTTATCTGTCGGTTAAATGTCAACCGCACTGAGAGAGAAAAATAGTTGGAATAACTATAATCTCACTATATTTTGTAGTTCGTTTTAGCCTCAAACATATATTTATAGTTCATCTAAACACGAAGATATAGCAGAATGAACACACATTTATAGTCATCATCTTAGTACTCTATGTGTATAGTATAGCACACTTTGGGAATATAGTTACATGAACCCATATTTTCCAAATATTCCAATTGTATTGACTATATAAAATAGTTAATATTTGCTTATTGTTTTTCATTTCAAATAATTATAATTCTTCGTAAAAGTTTTACATGAGTCAGTTATACTATGCTTATATTGTAAATATTACAAACATTATGGTGACATTTACTATAAAAAAGTAACTATAATCTTTTTACTATGCCAATATAGTTCCAAATATCATACATTTTTCTCTCAATGTGTGATTGGTTAATTCTTGCCACCATAAATATAATTGGTCAATTCCAATAGAATAACTGGCAGATGAAGTTAACCGGAGGTGAAGAAATTGGGCATTGACCGGCTGGTTATTTCAGCGGAATTGATCAAACGCATTTCTCGTTAGTCGAAATTGACAGATGCGATTGGTTGATTCCGCTAACAGCCAGCCAGTTAACCAAAGTTGGTAGAGACGGGCATTAGACGGATGTTTGGCGAATGAAGTTATCGCTAAACTTAGACGACACTGAAGGAAAAATTAGGTGATGAGAACTAGGATGAAATCAGAGTTGCGAAAACGTCAATTAAATTTTCCTTAGTTGGTTGTGGTTTATATTAGATAATTTCGATTTGAGCAAATACGTTGCGATTTAACTAATTAGCAACTGATTCAAGCAAATTCAGTCGGGGAATATTCTATTGACAACTGATCTCAACGAATTCAACTAAAGACCGTTTAATTGATGATTGATACGAGCGAAAGGAATCAAAGATCGTTCAACTTTACACAATATAACATGCTAACGTAGAAAAAATAGAGAACAGAGAAAGCAGATCGATCAAACGAAGGATACCTTGGCTAATAAATTTTGTTCTTATTTATTATTTAAGTCGCAATTTTTAAGTTTTTTATTTGTTTGATTACATCATTATAGCTGTGTATAGGCTCTTATTGGCTCCTAAACAATTAGTAAATTTAAGGCCGCTAGGTGAATAAATTATTTTTTCCTTTCAGTGTGAATTTATTTGGATCCAGAATGTATTTTGAATAAATTTGATGCTTATTATGAATTTATGATAGATTTGTGGATATGATTTATATGACATATATGATATGATAGATTTATGGATAAACTAATGATGAAATACTTGCAACAAGTAACATTTACTTGAATGCAGTACGCATTTTTCCGTGCGTAACTAAATATCTAGCAACCTCAATGCAAGTTCCGTCTACACTGAGAGAAAAAGCCTGGATCTAACTAAAATTATCGTTACTCTTAGTTTCAACTATATTTTTTGTTTGCTCTAATGCGAAAATAAGGCCATTATCACTAATATTAAAATGAAATTTAATAACAAAGTGGTTTTCAGGATTCATAATTCATAATAATTATTTCTCTGTGCGATTATAGTTAAATACCAGACGTTTTTATCTCAATGCAGTCGGAAGAAGAGGAATCTTCGCGTCGGCGTGTTGCACGAAAGGGACATTTGCGGCGAGGGCCGAAATGATGTGGTTTCACAGGTTTCTCGTTCTTTATCGCGTCACGATATAACCAGCGTTAATCATTCCGCGCGCGTTCACGCTCGCTCACGCTCTTCTCGAAGCACGACGTTGCTATAATTTCCCGCTGGAAATTACAGTCCCCGCGGACGTTTATAGTCACGAGCAATAGCGCGGATGAAGTGTCTAAAATACGTTTACGAGTCCGCCGCGCGCGATTTTGTTTACGAGTATTATTCGCCGTTCGGAAGAATACGTCGCCGCAGTCGCGCGCTCGCCGGATCGTTGATCTTTCAGCGATCGTCGTCGGGACTCCGCCGTCGTCTCCCGGCGACGAGCAGCAGTAACTAAATCACTTCGCCCGCGCGAGCCTACCCACGTTTGTCGTATATTTCATTTCCTTATTCTTTTTTTCAACCCCTCCTCCCCCTCCCACCGGAATCCTCGTCGCCATAAATCAGAGAGGAGCGCGCATTAGCGCGCGCGCTCGTCGTAGTTCTTCATTATACGAGGGTTATCCTGGCGCGCTCGCGCCTTCCGCGGCCGCGGCTTAGCAGGTCGACGTCTCGATCGCGTTCCACAATGGAGCGGGGTTCGCGCGCACGAGGGTGCACTTGGACAGAAGACGATAAAGCCTCCGGAACGAGACGGAGGGACTCAGGATTGGAGCCGGGGGGGAGGAGGCGCGCGGCAGGTTCGCCGAGCCGCGGCAGCACGAGGAAGAGGAAGCGCCGGTTATCGTGTATCGGTACATCGAGCACCCGCGCTTACGGCTGATCGAGCGGAAACCTTTACTGCCTCTCTCCCGCCGCCTTCGTAAATCGTCGCGGCGCTTACCGATTTTATTTACCGCCGCGAGCTCGCGGTGAGGAATCCTTCGGGGGTGGCCGGATAACGCGGAATGCGCATCGGCGCGACGCGACGCGCCGCAGGATTTATCGCCGCGCGGATGTGTAATACTCGCGGCCGCGCGCGGGGAATCAGGGCGGAACAATGGCCGGGATAATGGGTGCAGAGCAGTTTTCGTGGGAATGAAATCGCTGCACTCTCGCGTTTCTCTTTCTCCCTCCTCTTTGTGTTCCCTTTCTATCTTTCTCTCTCTCTCTCTTTGTTTAGTTTTTGCTGCATTATCCTGAACTGCTGAAGAAAATTTAGTATTAATTTTGTGAATGTTCCTAGATATATCTACCTTGATGCATCCTAGATAGATAGAGATAGAAAGATAAAGATAGATAGAGAGAAAGAAAGAAAGAGAGAGAAAGAAAGAGAAAGGAAGATTATCTCGGCTCTTAGTAATTAATCCTATTTCATGTTATTTGTTACAGTCAGATATTTGTTCTTCTTTTAGATCTCTTTTGTAGTGGAGTAACTACTTCGTACCTTTTTTAGTATTTACAAATAGCTGATTCTCTCAAAATCAGTTTTCATGGGAATGAAATCGCCGCACTCTCGCGTTTCTCTTTCTCCCTCCTCTTTGTGTTCCCTTTCTATCTTTCTCTCTCTCTCTCTCTCTCTCTCTCTCTCTCTCTCTTTGTTTAGTTTTTGCTGCATTATCCTGAATTGCTGAAGAAAATTTAGTATTAATTCTGTGAATGTTCCTAGATATACCTACCTTGATGCATCCTACATAGATAGAGATAGAGAGATAAAGATAGATAAAGAGAAAGAGAGAGAAAGAAAGAGAAAGGAAGATTATCTCGGCTCTTAGTAATTAATCCTATTTCATGTTATTTGTTACAGTCAGATATTTGTTCTTCTTTTAGATCTCTTTTGTAGTGGAGTAACTACTTCGTACCTTTTTTAATATTTACAAATAGCTGATTCTCTCAAAATCGCAACCTTTAATTTGTATAATTACTAGTATACTATCTCAACACTTATTTGTGTCCATCTGTAGGCTACCCTATCTATGCTGTTGTAATGCTTTTGTTAATTTTAAGGAGTAACTTTCCTGAGAGGAGAGAAGGGCATTATTCTACACAATCTCTTTCTCTCTCCCTTCCTCCCTCTTCCTCTCCCTCCTTCTATCTCTCTCATGCTCTCTTTGAACGCGTTCCCGTCCTCTTCGTCGCCGCGCGGAAAGCGCAGGATTTTCGATGACGGCGAGAGGCAGGACCGGTTGTCGTCGTAGTCGTTGTCCTCGAACGCTTTATTCGCCGCGACAAAAAGTTTAATGATGACCGCGGCGATTGTACTTGGAGCGCAATTTCACGCTCAAGCGATTTGGCCAAGTGAAGAAAAGAGCAGTGCGCAGTAGCGCCGATAATGTGTCGTTAAGTGGCCGATGACGTCGGAACTGAACGCCGTTGAAATGTGTGTTAATGCAACGCGTCTGGTATCTAGTCTGGCACCGTCGACGCCGATTTTTATAATTGCGTTTATTGCACTAACGTCGTGTATTCACCACATCGAGAAGTGGCGAAATTACGTTATCGTGCAATTATCTTTTAATTACGAAGACGACACGACATGATAACGACCCGACTCGAACTCGACTCGTCCGCCCTGATCGGGGAGTTCCACGCTGACTCGATTCGTCTCAGAGAAATTTTCATGGTTATCACGACGTAAGACGCATACAATCAGTGACAGAAACTTTATAATTTTTTGAAATTATATTCACAAGGCAAGTACATATTGTGTATTGAATAAATCATTAAATTTATATCATAAAATAACGTAAACTTTTTGTTATACTGATGTAGTAAAATTTACTAAAAATCACATTCAGACTTTTCATATTAAACTTTGTATGACGTTTGGAATATATTTTTCTCATATTTTCATTTTGTCAATCTATGTGAGAAATATGAGTAAGGAAAACCGGGACTAGTCAGCTACCGGGTAAATAAGTTAGTAAAATCGATTATTTCTATTGTTCTTTAACAAATTTTAGAATCAAGTAAGCAGGGATTTCAAGGCTATTTGTTACATGTTCAAAAATTTTGCTTGCTTAATCCTGTAACTTGTTAAAAAATAGCAGAAATAATCGGTTTTACCAACCGGTATCCCCTGCTATATGAAGCATTTATAGGAGATTCTTCGAGACTTTTATGATTATCACGACCTGATAATCGATAATGAACACTTTGTAATATTTTTATTTATATATATGAAATAAATGTATTGTATTGAATTAATCATTAAATTTACGTTATGAAATAATGTAAACTTTTTGTTATATTAATGTAGTAACACATTTACTAAAAGTTGAACTAAAATTTCCATATTAAATTTTCCATGACATATTGTCTTGTGCGAAGGTTAATTATCCTTTTAGTTTCGTGTTTCTATATAGTTATTTTGTAATAAATATGAGTGCCGTATAAACTCAGAATCTCTACAAATCAACTAATAAAGTTGCTGCCAAATTTACGTACCGTTGTCTATCTGAATCCAAATGCACTCTCATGATTATCACGACATGAGACAATCAAAGATGAAAACTGTGCAATTTTTTAAATTAATATTATGAGGTAAATCTACCATGTATATTTACAGTACGAGTATATGTATTAAATTAATCATTGATTTTGTATCATACGATAATATAAGTTTTTTTTTATTATATTGATGCAGCAACACAGATTTACAAAAGGTTGTACTTAGATTTTCATCTACTACATCTTCCATGGCATTAAATTTTGAACAAATTTCACAATTCTTTTAATATTTGTTTCGCGTATGCTCCTATTTTGTCATTGCATGTATAAAATATAAGTGTCACACTCATATGGTCCACTCGTAAGGGACGCAATCTTTACAAATCGATCGATAAAGTTATTGCCAAATGTATGCATGCTTGCTATCTGAGGTAACACCAAAGTGTGTAAAAGAGAGAGAGAAAGAGACAATTAAGGAATCTCATCGAGCGAGTGTTAATTCGCGCCCACCAATACCGGAAGCGGGCGAACAGAGTGATGTCGATACTTCGCGGGCACGAGCGTTCCGTATTATCGCGATCGATCAATGTTTCATAAATGTATCGCGGCGGCGGGGCCCTGCGCAGACAATGAGCGGTTTTCGACGATACCGAGATTCCATCAACGATCCATCAAGGAGATAAAGGGTCTATCGATTCGCTGCGCGGCGGAGAACGGGTTAAGTCTTATCCTCCGCGGTAAGAAGCGCCGGACTAGATTCACTTGATCAATCATTCCGACAGTTGAAGGATGGATCGACTTGCCGTGTTTACGAGGAATATCTGCTTGAAATTCTTCTCGTTACCGCGCGACTGCGCTCACTACCGCCTTCCGCGGTCTTGCAGACGCGCGGAAGAAGGAATGAGAGACTGGGAGAGGCAAACAGAGACGTCGAAGACGCGTCTCTCCGACAGGAAGTAATTCCTTCGAGTCGGCGATTTTCCAGGACGCTACTCGGGGGGAAGGGGGGGAAAGGGTGGCAATCTTTGGTCGAGTCACACCGCTGAACGGAGAAGAAGCTCGCACTTCACTGGAAGAACGGCTGAGGTTACGTTCCACTTAGCGATCATCCTATCTTCGTTTTTCGCTGGATATTAAGGAGAAACCTTGAAAACTTTGCTCACGAAACGGTTACTTCTTTCTGCGAAGTTTCGTCGTACTGGCTCCACAGAATTACAAATGTCTACGCAATGAATCATAATGCTTTTACACAATGAAAGTACGGAAAAGACAGAAATGAATTGGAGCATTGCTGAAAATATGCGACGGCAACGATAAAATATTTTAAAATTGATCTTTTAAATTAACGTAAATATTTGACTGATGCAGAAGTTCTATGAGTTGTATATTGAGAGATAAAACATCTAAGAAGCAAAAACTGATTATTCGATAAATGCTAAAAAATAACATATTTATTTATATTAATATAAAATATTTTTCAAATAAGGAAATCTACTTTTTCTTAAAACTTTAACTTTTCATGAAAGCAATTGTTTATTCTATCTAAGTAAAAGAATTTAGATTTATGTAAATATATTATTAGTATCCACTGAATAAATACTTTTTTCTCAGTGTACATTGCAAACGAGTGTTTACTCCGCTTAGGAACGTTTCAAAGAACATTATTGTACCTTTACAATTGAGTTTGGAAGGTTAAAAGTAGAGAAAAGTGCTTACTTTGGCCTTTTTTGATATTTCTATTTTTACTTTAGTTATTTTGATTCGGCTGGTAATACTACATGTAAAATAATAATTATGTGTTTTGATACTTCATAGAACTTTACCAGAACAGAATGAATTATCATATTAATGAAGTGAAAAAATCATTAGATAACGTTGAAATCGACACAAGTCCAAGATACAAAGTCCAAAGTACATCTTGGCCTGTACAAAAATTTGCAAAAAAATTTTTATATAAACGTGGCTATGTTTTCCACTAAATGTAATAAAACAAAGCAGCATATATTTTTACATAGATTTTTATAAAAAGATAGAAAGATATATCATAGAAAGATTTTTGTATAAATCTGTATATACAGGGTGTTCAAAAAGTCCCGGACCGGTGAAATATCTCGAAAACTAAGCATTTTAGAAAAAAGTGTTTCAGATAAAAGTTGTGGCGTTTAAAAAGATGTATTTACTGATCACATCAGTTTGACCTTGGGTTGCGTAGCGAAGGTCAGGTCAAGGTCACATTAATTTTTTTAAATGGAACACCCCATTTTTCATTGCATATTCTTATAGCACATCTCGAGAGCTTT
>NW_022639571.1:785729-789422 GCF_010583005.1 Odontomachus brunneus | reverse complement strand
TGTGACCTTGACCTGACCTTCGCTACGCAACCCAAGGTCAAACTGATGTGATCAGTAAATACATCTTTTTAAACGCCACAACTTTTATCTGAAACATTTTTTTCTAAAATGCTTAGTTTTCGAGATATTTCACCGGTCCGGGACTTTTTGAACACCCTGTATAATACATTGGCGGATAGAAAAGTTATCCATAATTTTTCGGGTGAGTTCGGGTGTACTTTTTGCCTTGTTCAATGAACGAATACACTTTCTAATGGGAGAATGCTCCAATTGGACAAGACGAATGGGTTGAACAAAATCCACCCTAAAAATTACAGACAACCTTTCTGTCCACAAATGTACAAGAGATACGAAAAGGATGACGTGATCATGTGGGTGCTTATCCGACATGACGTTCTGATCGTCTGTACGTTATCAACATTTTCAGAGTCCGTAATCCACTCTGGCGTTTCCTTAAATCCCCGAAGTTAAGTTCTCTCATTAGACAGAGTTCCAACCAGCATCGAGGAAAGTGCTATTTTGAAATCGAGTTGGGCGAAACGAGAGCGACAGTCCGCGAGGGCGGTGGGTTAGTCGCGTTGAGACCTCGTCTCGGCGATGACGACGGCGAGGAGTCTTCCCTTTTCTCCTCACGCGGGCCGAGAGGCAACAATTGGAGCGTAATTATGAGTCGAGGCCACGACGGCTGACTCATATCCAAGAGCCGCAAGTCGTTCGTCGCGATCTCGCCTTCTTCTCGCGCTTTTCTCTCTTCGTTTTACCGTCCCTCCTTCCGACTCTCTCTCTCTCTCTCCCCCCCATATCTCTCTCTTTCTCTCTCTCTTTCTCTCTCTCGTAACACGTTTCCACGAACGTTGGAAAAAAGTATCTCGCTCCGGGCGCTTATCCATGCGAGTTTGTGGTTTCTGACCACATGTTGAGATAGCGAGGTACTTAGGCGCTCGCAGGCCTGAGGCATCGACGGCCTAATACGCGTTCCGGACTCGCCTCGGAAATTTCGATAATGGCTCGGAGAGCGGTTTCGCCGTGTTGCCGCGCGCGTCGGTTAATAAAATGCGCACGGCTGAGTCGAGACCTATCATTACATCTTTTAAAGACTCTCTCTCTTTCTACGTCTCGAGTCCCAGGAAATCGTACAGATGTTATCTGAAACGCGACTTGATTGATATCGCGGTCTTGTATTTGCATGTGCGATGTGGGAAAGAAACGAGTCTGGAAAGTTAAGCTCGAGGAATCACACTCGAATGTCCGTCACGTCGAGCAGATGATCGAACGGTGTGTCTTCCCCAAAGACCGTCACCCGTCCGGCAGTCTACACCCCCTGCGTTTCTTATCGGCTAAATGATATGGCACGGGAGACTCTGAGAGAGAGATTTTGTGTGTGTGTGTGTGTGTGTGTGTGTGTGTGTGAGAGAGAGAGAGTGTGAGAGAAAGAGCGAGAGGAGAAAGATATAAAAGAGGAGCACGAGACAGGGAAACTTATGGGTCCGAATAATTTTTCGTGGAAGAGGCTGGATAACATACACCCGGCTCTCTCCTTCCAGGGCGGTCGTAAAACTGCCGGACTTTGTACGTCCCTGGGCAGAGATATGCCAACGCCTCCCCAACGGAGGCTACGGAGCGTAACGCAGCCATTCATCCCACACCTCGTCGCCGGTGTCCGGGTTCCGGAGCAGGCCGGCGACCTAACCTGGCTATGGGAGCGCACGCGCCAGGAAGTGACGGCCGCGGCGACGAGTATGAGCATTGTACAGCGTGTCCGAGAAAATAGTAGGGCTTTCAAACAGGAAGGACGGTGTTTCTTTCCTTGGCGGGCAACGCCAAACTTCCGAATTTCCATAGGCGACTTAAAATTGAAGGAAGCCCTTCAATTTTGAGTGCTGTCTTTCAAAATTGAAGACAAGTCGAGTCCGAGAAACGTGACAGTTCTTTTTTAAATTTCGAAAACGAGCTTTTTCTTAGTACAATTCTTATTTCAAATATAATTTTGATAATATTTAATGAATATTGGTTGTTGTATATATCGAAGGTGGCGAGAAGAGGGTGAAAGTCGAAAGCATTTGCATAGAAAATTTCGTGGAATTTAATTGGGACCAACCCAACCCAATTTTCGACCAACCCAATTCTCGAAATGATTATGGGATCCGAGAGTTAAATATGTAAAGTTTCAAACATAAAATTTTAAATGGGAATTCCAATATTTTGTCAATATTTTCTAGTCAATTTCTATTTTTTTGTCAATTTTTTCTAGTCTCCATTTTTACATTTTTTATATCTGGTTTTCAGATATAATCTAGAGAATTGAAGAAAACATACGTTGGCTTTCCAAATAATTATTTGGGTAAAATACATTCTCTCAAAGAATGTTTTGAATGAAATATATATTTAATTTTTTTATTTTTAGAAACCTCTATTGAATACTATGTAACTTTGTATACATTGTATAAATTTATGTATACGATTTATGATATCAAGTAGAGAATTCTATTTTTACGCCAATAATAATTATATAAATCGTATACCGTCTGAAAAAAGCGTGAATTCTCATAGTATTTGACTCAATTCTAAGTGTGTAACTCAAAGTTTCTCCAACATTCCTTCTAGTTTCTATCTTTTACATTAAATAATTGGACAAAACACGTGTTTTCCAAATAATTTTCCAAATAATTTTTTTATTTAGTAAACTATTTATTGTTTTAAAAACATTTTCTTTCTTGATTTCATATTCTATGAATATAATAGTTAGTCTAAAAATGAGATTTCCTATTTGACATCTACTTTTCTGTGTGAAAGTATATCGTCTGATGAAAGCCTGAGTTCCTTAATATTTTTGTTTCAACTCTAGACGTAGAATTTGTTTTGGGACAAATGTTTGGGACAAGAATAGGCTTTGCGATTGGCACTGTAGTGAGATAATCAATTTTGAGGCAAATATTGGCACTCTGATCAGAATCTATAGTGTATATGGAAAGATTTTGGAAAACTTCTATATAAAGGAGTGTTTAAATATGGAATCACAAAGGAACCCGTCCAAAATTGACAGTAGTTATGCAAGATAAAATGTAAGATAGTCATGCACTGTAGTTATGCAAAATGATTAAAGCCAAATGAAGCACGTTTCGAGAAAAATAAAGATGAAAATTTGATACATGATTTAAAAAGTATAGATAATACTTCTTCGCAATCGTTCAAGAAGTTAATGGATGGTCAATTTTCTTCTCTTTAACAATATTCGTTAACAGGTTTAACCTTAGAAAAACGCAATTAGTAAAAAATGGTGCAACTAGTAGAGAACAAAATCGATTTTTAATTAATGTTAAGCACTCATAAGGCTTTTTTGTTTCACGTAGAAAGACACACGGGCTACTCATTGGTAAAACAAAAACTCATAATTTTGTGGGTTGGATCGTTCTAGCATAACTATGGTCAATTTACCAGGCTAAGCGAGGAGCCGTAGGTGAAGGAGAGAAAGTGAGTGAGAGGGAGAGAGAGAGAGAGAGAGAGAGAGAAAGAGAGAGAGCACGAGTGCGTGACTTGCGGGCACCCTGTGGATATAAGCGTGCACACGTGTATTTTCTCGCGTGGCGCTCGCGCACGGAGGCGCCGGCGATACCAGTCCGGGCTTATCGCACTTCCTCGATCCGTGTAAACGCGTCCCGCGCGCGACGTGAAATATCCACCCCGCCGCGGCGT
>NW_022639571.1:777820-785719 GCF_010583005.1 Odontomachus brunneus | reverse complement strand
TGTATATTGTGCTCGGTATCCGTGCGATCTTTTGTCGCGCGCGAAAGAGGCGACTGATTGTCTCTACGGAGAGGCACCGGAGAGAATAATAAGGCGGAAGATTTATTTATAATTTACTCATTGCGCGTGTGAGAGAGAGAGAGAAGGGGGGAGGGAGAAGAGCCATTGTCCGTCTGACGGGATCGAATCTCGCGCTCAATTACATCATACGCGGAACGAGATATATCGATTACCTCGTGAGTACACATAGGCGCGGTTCTGCATACTGAGAGGCACTTCTTTCAACGAAAAGACACGTGGTATTTCCTGTCTTCGATCTTCGTGAACCGTGCGAATGTGCGAGACTAACCAGATAGACAGGTGTACGCAAATTTGGCAGCAACTTTATTAATCGATTTGCAAAGGTCGCGACTCTTATGAGTGGTTAACATGGCACTAATATTTATGATATAGAACGATGAACTAAAAAAATGATGACGAAAAGAATGGTGGAAAATTTGCTCAAAACAATGTGCCCTGTAAAATGTAATGTGACAATCTGAGTGTACGCACAGATAGACAAATATACGCAAATTTAGCTGTAAGTTAATTTGTAGAAGTAAATTTTATCTCCTAAAAATAAATTTTGTATTCCACAAATTAATTTTTAAGTATTTTTTTCAGTGTGGTACTCATATTTATCATATTTATAAAATGGCAAGATAGAAACACGGAAAAAATACTAAAAGAATTATCAAAATTTCTTCAAAGCACACATACACATAATATATATCATGAGAAATATAATATGAAAAGTTGAGTGAATTTGCTTGACTCTCAATGAATTTGTTGTTGTATCAATGTAACAAAAATATATATTATTATATGACATAAATTCATAGTAATTAATTCAATACATAATATATTTGTCTCATAAATGTAATTAGGATAATTTCAGAATTTTCATTATTCGATTGTCTCACTACTTAATATTCATGAAGTCTAGCTGAGTTATTTCTAGTAATTTTGTAGCTGTATCAATATGTAACGAGAGATTTACATTATTGGATAGTGTAAATGTAATGATTAGTTCAATACAGTATATTTTTTCCGTAAATGCAATAAAAAAGTCTTAGACTTTTCCTATTGATTGTCTCACGTCGTGGTAATTATGAAAGTCTTTTTGGGTAGATTCCCGACCGATGCAGGAAGTAACAAAATCAAACGCACCGGGAATCTCGGGAGGGGAGTAATTTACGGCCGCCGACTGGCGTTTTTTTCTCGTGAGCTGCCCGAACAATTAGACCTTTTATGAGACGCGAAGGGCACGGGAAGCTGTCAGAGGAACAGAGACAGAGAAAGAGAGAGAGAAAGCGAGATGGCTACTCGACTTCTCGATGCCACAAGCCGTGAGAAGGGATGGAGGAGAGAGGAAACTCTTTAAAGTGACGGCGGCCACGTGTTTCCACGCGGCAAGTATCGCGAGCGTAAACGCGCGCAAGAAGTGACGGAAACCGACAGTGGATACGAAACGTTAGACGAAGCAGTTGGGAGGAAACACCATCGTCGTCGTCGTCGTCGTCGTCGCGTGGCCGTAAAGTCCCGTTTTATTTCCTCGGGAAATCCATTAGAAACAACGTTGCCACGCCGCGACGTTATTAATACCCAACGGGAAGTCCATTATTCCGCGGAGATTTAAGCGCACTTTTAACCCCGCCGTCCAAAGTATTCGTATGATTTGTTATTTATGCCATGCGCGCGGTCAGCGGTCCATTACGACTATTCGTGTCTTGCTGTACAAGACGAGCTCACGGAAGAAGGCGGGAAGAGAAAAAGGCTCGTAGTGCGTAAATCAGGACGTGATGGGCCGCGTAGTCCGCGCTATCCGTTTATCGGTCGTTCGAATTAATTTATACGCGATCGAGTCTCATCTGGATATCTTCTGAGTGCTTTAACGACGAAGCCGAATAGGCCAAGCCGGGTCGTTTCGCGGAAACCTAACCTGTGCGTGGCCGCGGTCAGGCATATATTTGCACGGTGTTGGGGAATGTACCAACAGAGAGAAAGCGTGCCTTGAAAATCCGTCTCTGCGAACGCAGAAACGTAGGAGTTTGTCCTCTCCTCCTCGCTCCTCTGCCACTAGCATCATCACCACCACCACCTCCTACCTCTTCCTTCAACTCGAGGCGTCTCTATCTTCCACCTTCAGCACCGCTCGGTTTTCAGGGAAAACGTATATGCCCGGTTTGCGTTTCCACGGCGACGTTTCAGCGGGACGAGGGCGAAGGGCAGCCCGGCGACGGCGGCGGTCGGATAGGATGAAGCTCGGCCGTCGTTTGAGGCAGGCCGTTCGCCGACCACGGCGAGGCCTCTCGATTAATGGACTACGCGTGTTGGACGCGTGTAGTGGCCGCGTGTAGACACGACGCAGGTACACACCAGTGAGCGTCGGGCAGACGCTATAAATTGGTAACCAGTTCGTAGAGGTCGTGCGCGGTCGGTCGGTCGGTCGGTCGGTCGCGCGACGCGACGCGTCGCTTCCCGTCCAGAGAAAACTCGACATCCGTGCGTCCTCCTCCTCCTTCTCCTCCCTCTCCCCCTCCTCTCTTCATCCTCGTCGTCGTCGTCGTCGTCGGGGGCGCATCAGCCGACAATTTCCCGCTCGCCCCGTACGCCAGGTGCGCGCTCCCGTTATTATCGCGTGAAGAAGGTAGGCTGGGGTGCATAGGCGATTAGGAGACAATGGACTGTTTGCGGCCACTGTTCTCTCGTCGCCGCGGAGCCAGACGCCGCGCGGCTCCCGCGAAAATATTGCATTACGTCGCGATGACACGCGCTCTCGCACAGGCCGGCTGGGTATTTCTGCCAGCCGACGCGCGCTCGATCGATCGATCCTCCCTATGCCGATGCTCCGCCGGCGTACGTTTGCAATTTATTTCCTTTATGTCGCCGTTCGACGCAAAGGCCGTGCAGGTATTTGATTGTACCGCCGTGGAAACGACTATTGCGGAAATGCCTCAGGAAATTACGGACTTTTTTGTTTCTTCGTATATGTGTCGCGACTATTGGGTCTTTTATTACAGTTATATGGACGCTCATGTGGAAGATTTCGCGAAAATTCAATTTGTTTTCAGAGGAGACCTTGGTTGCGGAATTTACGCAGACGCAGGTCCGGGTCAGGAGTTTACTGCCTTAAACTAGCGATTTTAAGTGAGAGAACGGCATTCATTTTGATTTGTTAAACGTCCTTCTAAAGATTTATTCTGACTTTCATTTCATACTAAGATTAAACGAAATGTATACTCCGTGAGAGCACTTATACGTTATAAGTATTTCAAAAGTAAAGCAAGTACTTAAGGCCAAATCACACTAGCAATTAACGATTGACTATTGAAGATTAGATTTTGACGAATCAACGAGCTTCAACCTTGGTTTGCTTTGTTCCAATTGGTCAAGTTTCAATTTTCAATCGTCAATCAATCGCCAATCGCTAGTGTGATTTGGCCTTTACAGAGATGCCGGAGCGAGCGACGAACTTGATAAGCGTTGATAACGTAGATTGATCATCAAAAAGTACACGGAAAAAATAATATGGTTGATCCATATAGAAATCTGGTTGTGCCAACCAGATTCAATATTAAAATAGGGAACAACTATTTATGTGGTTGCTGTAACCAAAGAGCAATGACTGAGTTACTTATGTTGCAGCAGTGATAATATATGATTAATACAAACGCGACTCATTACGCGGCAACTACAAATGTATATTTATACACTCAGAACTAGTTTTCACATCTCTAGTCCGCGTAGTGAATTGCTTTTGTTTTCTAACATCGCTGCTTTGCAATATAGCATTCCTGATTAATGCAATTATATCGATATTTAGCTTGTCTATGCAAAATGATCCCCTCACTAATTTCTGGTTGCCACAACCAGATCACGCACAACATCATTGATGTAGTTGACACACCAAAGTAAGTAAGTCAAATCAATCATACACATAACTATCATATAAAGATATGTAGAATGATGCAGCTATTTGCTTACAACTAAATATTTTTTGTTACGTGCACCATATCTCTTGTTTCCGTGTAGAAAACGTTATCATCATTTACCGACGATATCGAATTTATGTACGCATAGATACTTATAGAATAAAGATCGTCAAATAGGCACTAACATGATATCGCTATCATCTTTTCATAGATTTTATGCAAGTGTGTTACGTTGTCATTTCAATTTTTTTACACATAGATGTTACGTAAATATGAATGTCACGTTGCCGATATTCGCATTCATTTCAAAATAGGCTCTTGCTACTTTTCTAATGAATTCTTCAAACCGCTTGAGTAGTGGGTGCATCAAAGAAAGAGTTTTTAGAGAAGAATGTTGTAGGCGCAAGCGTAGTTTGCGAATAATTTTTTGAAAAATACATTACCTATTATTTGAGTTTTCAATATAATTAGCAACGATAATTTGAGATATCATTTTCATTTCGTACTGACCAATGTTATACTTTATTTTCGCACGTAATTTTATCATATAGATTGGAGCAATCAGTACGCTGTAATTTTTGAAAAATGAAATCAATGTCACGATAGCAACAGTTCCACATCGTTTTCATCCTTGAAGTAGGAATGCCCTATTTCATTTATGTATGTACTTTTACTATACAAAAGCATTTTTAATTTGGTCAAGTCAACACAAAGTAAAATTTGTTGGGAAATGTCGTTGACATGATACCGAATACTTTTGCAAAACTATTGTCTCGTACTGATTTGACAAAATTAAAAACCCTTTTGCATGATGAAAGTACGAAAATGAAGCGGAGCATCCCATAATATGAGATGAAAACGATAAAGAACAGTTACAATCACGACATTGAATCTTTCTGCAAAGTTAACTTATTTCTACCTCCTCCGTTGAATGAAAACCTTTTTCCCTGGTGAAAGTACCTTTTTCCCTGGTGAAAGTACGAAAATGAACTGGAGCATCCCACAATATGAAACGAAAATAAAAAACAGTTACTATCATGACATCGAATCTTTCTGCAATGTTTACTTCTTTTTTTCATGCGTCGAATTAAAAATTCTTTTACATGGTGAAAGTACGTGCGAAAATGAAGCGGAGTATCTCTCAATATGAGACGAAAACGATAAGAAACAGTTACTATCACGACATCGAATCTTTCTACAAAGACTACTTCTTTCTATCTCCGTTGAATGAAAAACCCTTTTGCATGGTGAAAGTACATGCGAAAATGAAGCGGAGCAGCCCACATAATCCGGGAGACGATATAAAGTGAAATAGTCAAACTTCACGTTATTTTCGAAAACATCTTTCTTTGCGAACGCGAAAATTACTTAAGAAAACTGTAAGATATTATCCCAGAATGTGCTCTAGATGTTAACACTATAACCTGCACTATAACCTATGACCTAAATAACCTGCAGTAACATGACCGGCTTTCGACCAATGCCCGAGAATCCGAGATTTCTACGACGCTAAGTTGGATCAAACATTATGAACGCGACTTCGGGCTATAATAAAATTATTTTCCAAATTCTGGGTGTGTTATTGAGGGAGCAGAGTGACATTAACACACATTGTGATCCGGGAGACGATACAGAGAGATATAGTCCAACTTCACGTCATTTTCGAAAATACATCTTTGCGAAAGTGAAAATTACTTAAAAAAACTGTAAAATATTATCCCTGAATTTGCTCTATATGCTACCACTATACGACCTAACCTGAAGTAACATGACCGAGTTTTGGCCCATGCGCAGGGTAAGTACCACTGCGCATGCGCGAGAATCCAAATATACTGCTACGATGGATCTCGCGTTATGGATGCGACTTTGGAATATTGGGAAATTATTTTTAAGATTCTGAGCGTGTTACTGAAGGAGTAGAGTGACATTAAGACACATTGTCATCCAAGAAACGATGCAGAGCGAAATACGCACGTCATTTTCGAAAATATTTTTGCAAACGCGACAATATTTTTAAGAAACTTTAAAAGATTTTCCCAGGTTTAACTAACTCGGCTTAATAATTTTGCGGAAACACGAAACTCATTCGTTCGAATCTTGGCTTAATAATTTAGCGGAAACAGAAAACATTTCGGTTGAATCTTAATCTCGCTAATAATTTAGCGGATCCTCAAAACACATCGGTTCGAATCTCGGCTTAATGGTTTAGCCGAAAATACTCGGGTCCGAATCTCGGCTTAATAATTTAGCGGAAAATTGAAACATTTTGGTTCGAGTTTCGGTTTAATAATTTAATTTGTTGTCTTTAATTTGTCGAAATTTAATTTGTTGTCTTGTCAACAAACGCGTATACATAAGAAAATATCTCCGAAGAGATAATATGTCGTATATAATACGACATAACAAATTATAAAGTATGTTAATCAAATAGTATATATAGAGCATATATTGAGCATATATAAAACATATATAAAGTATGGAAAAAGCATATATAACATATACAGAGCATATAAATATGACATGTTGATATATATCAGTTTAATGTATCATCAAAGAATAATCCGATGAGAAGGAAGCCTGCCGAATCGAAATTTTAATTAGCCATTGTTATGCAAGAACGATCCAATTAAAAAAATTATGAGCTTTTATCAATGGATACTCCATTCATATCTTTTTAATTCAAACAAAAAAATTCAAGCCCTTTATTTAAAATGAATTAAGAAACATTTTTCTTATTTTTTACCAGTCGCGTCTTTTTGCACATTTTTCTAAGGATTGAGCTAGTCAGTACTCTTAAAGAAATAGAAATGCTTGACTCGTTGAACTATTGCGAAAATCTCAGAGCTAAATTCTTTGGTTGGATCCTTCTTACGTAACTCCAGCAAATTACAAATTCCAATTCTTACTTTACTTCCCTTCGGACCTAATACGATTTACGTCTACGTGCATGCATCTACGTAAAGTGACGCTTTCTGTCTACTATATGAGCGTCTAAATTGAGCGCTCACCGTTGCGCGTCGTCCCACGGTGTCCAGAGTCCACCAGCCATCCTGTCGCTGCATCTGACACTGCGATGGTCCTCGCATCCCACGTCGCCTGTAATTCACTCCCGACCGCGGTAATCTAACGGAGGTTTCACGAAAAATCTCGTCTCTCTTGGGGGATACACTCCGAGTTGCGAATTGCGTATGAAATATCGCGAACTGCATTTTCGAGGAAATGTCGGCCTTGCGGATAAATGACGAGTATGTGCGACGAATTCAGCAACGGTCCGATCGAGTTGTAGTGTATCGATTTGATACACGCGCGACGCGAATCGCTTACGAAGAAAACGGAATCCGCGAGCGAAGAGAGCACGCGACGCGAAGGCCGATCTCGCGAAATCTTTTGACGCATGGGCGAAATAATCTGTGCAAAATTCTCACGTACGACACAAAATATCCCTAATGTAACGTTTCGATGGTGCAGCGTAGTAGGCTGCAATACAGCTTCGCAATATTTTTGCGGATAACAGCTCCGCAATACTTTTGCGAAGACAATTCCGCAATGTTTTTGCGGATAACAACTCCGCAATATTTTTGCGAAAACCATTCCGCAATATTTTTGCGGATAACAGCTCCGCAATGCTTTTGTGGATAACAACTCCGCAATAGTTCTGCGAAGTTTGCTCGCGACTCTTCCGTAAATACGATTCGGTGAAATTCGCAAACCTATCAAATTAATAACTGCGAGCGTGAATGAAAAATTAAAAACTATGAAAATTGTGACGATAGAGATAAAAATTCTGTTCAAAATTCGCGCGAAAAGAATGTTACCGAGTGACACATCTGTCTTCGTTCGATGGAACTTGTCGCGCGCTGCGTAAGTAAACTAACAACTACTTGCATGCAGTGCTGCAGAAATGTGCCCGTGCACGCCGCAGCGT
>NW_022639571.1:770205-777810 GCF_010583005.1 Odontomachus brunneus | reverse complement strand
CCCACCCGTCCTCTCATTCGCGGCACGCACGAGATCGCTTCGGCGAACCTCGAACCGACTGTAAATCACGAAGGCGTACGATCGATATCCAGCTGTGGGTAGATCGATTCGGGCTTGATAAAGGATCGATCCGCGGAACTGTAATAAGTACCAAGTCGGGGGTGGATGATGAGGATACGCGTGGGCAGGCGTGGCCACGTGCGAGAAAAATAGCGGTCGAGCGTAATGGATCCGCACGCGTACGCGTGCGATACTCTTTAATAGAAAACTGCAATGTGTGGTAATAACGCGATTGTTATCTTGCGCAAAAGAGATGAAACCCTATCCGTGTGTTACTCGCGCCTTCGTGGAAGGTGCGCGTCGCGGCATAAGCGCGGCGTGGATAAATAATTGTATATTGTGCTCGGTATCCGTGCGATCTTTTGTCGCGCGCGAAAGAGGCGACTGATTGTCTCTACGGAGAGGCACCGGAGAGAATAATAAGGCGGAAGATTTATTTATAATTTACTCATTGCGCGTGTGAGAGAGAGAGAGAAGGGGGGAGGGAGAAGAGCCATTGTCCGTCTGACGGGATCGAATCTCGCGCTCAATTACATCATACGCGGAACGAGATATATCGATTACCTCGTGAGTACACATAGGCGCGGTTCTGCATACTGAGAGGCACTTCTTTCAACGAAAAGACACGTGGTATTTCCTGTCTTCGATCTTCGTGAACCGTGCGAATGTGCGAGACTAACCAGATAGACAGGTGTACGCAAATTTGGCAGCAACTTTATTAATCGATTTGCAAAGGTCGCGACTCTTATGAGTGGTTAACATGGCACTAATATTTATGATATAGAACGATGAACTAAAAAAATGATGACGAAAAGAATGGTGGAAAATTTGCTCAAAACAATGTGCCCTGTAAAATGTAATGTGACAATCTGAGTGTACGCACAGATAGACAAATATACGCAAATTTAGCTGTAAGTTAATTTGTAGAAGTAAATTTTATCTCCTAAAAATAAATTTTGTATTCCACAAATTAATTTTTAAGTATTTTTTTCAGTGTGGTACTCATATTTATCATATTTATAAAATGGCAAGATAGAAACACGGAAAAAATACTAAAAGAATTATCAAAATTTCTTCAAAGCACACATACACATAATATATATCATGAGAAATATAATATGAAAAGTTGAGTGAATTTGCTTGACTCTCAATGAATTTGTTGTTGTATCAATGTAACAAAAATATATATTATTATATGACATAAATTCATAGTAATTAATTCAATACATAATATATTTGTCTCATAAATGTAATTAGGATAATTTCAGAATTTTCATTATTCGATTGTCTCACTACTTAATATTCATGAAGTCTAGCTGAGTTATTTCTAGTAATTTTGTAGCTGTATCAATATGTAACGAGAGATTTACATTATTGGATAGTGTAAATGTAATGATTAGTTCAATACAGTATATTTTTTCCGTAAATGCAATAAAAAAGTCTTAGACTTTTCCTATTGATTGTCTCACGTCGTGGTAATTATGAAAGTCTTTTTGGGTAGATTCCCGACCGATGCAGGAAGTAACAAAATCAAACGCACCGGGAATCTCGGGAGGGGAGTAATTTACGGCCGCCGACTGGCGTTTTTTTCTCGTGAGCTGCCCGAACAATTAGACCTTTTATGAGACGCGAAGGGCACGGGAAGCTGTCAGAGGAACAGAGACAGAGAAAGAGAGAGAGAAAGCGAGATGGCTACTCGACTTCTCGATGCCACAAGCCGTGAGAAGGGATGGAGGAGAGAGGAAACTCTTTAAAGTGACGGCGGCCACGTGTTTCCACGCGGCAAGTATCGCGAGCGTAAACGCGCGCAAGAAGTGACGGAAACCGACAGTGGATACGAAACGTTAGACGAAGCAGTTGGGAGGAAACACCATCGTCGTCGTCGTCGTCGTCGTCGCGTGGCCGTAAAGTCCCGTTTTATTTCCTCGGGAAATCCATTAGAAACAACGTTGCCACGCCGCGACGTTATTAATACCCAACGGGAAGTCCATTATTCCGCGGAGATTTAAGCGCACTTTTAACCCCGCCGTCCAAAGTATTCGTATGATTTGTTATTTATGCCATGCGCGCGGTCAGCGGTCCATTACGACTATTCGTGTCTTGCTGTACAAGACGAGCTCACGGAAGAAGGCGGGAAGAGAAAAAGGCTCGTAGTGCGTAAATCAGGACGTGATGGGCCGCGTAGTCCGCGCTATCCGTTTATCGGTCGTTCGAATTAATTTATACGCGATCGAGTCTCATCTGGATATCTTCTGAGTGCTTTAACGACGAAGCCGAATAGGCCAAGCCGGGTCGTTTCGCGGAAACCTAACCTGTGCGTGGCCGCGGTCAGGCATATATTTGCACGGTGTTGGGGAATGTACCAACAGAGAGAAAGCGTGCCTTGAAAATCCGTCTCTGCGAACGCAGAAACGTAGGAGTTTGTCCTCTCCTCCTCGCTCCTCTGCCACTAGCATCATCACCACCACCACCTCCTACCTCTTCCTTCAACTCGAGGCGTCTCTATCTTCCACCTTCAGCACCGCTCGGTTTTCAGGGAAAACGTATATGCCCGGTTTGCGTTTCCACGGCGACGTTTCAGCGGGACGAGGGCGAAGGGCAGCCCGGCGACGGCGGCGGTCGGATAGGATGAAGCTCGGCCGTCGTTTGAGGCAGGCCGTTCGCCGACCACGGCGAGGCCTCTCGATTAATGGACTACGCGTGTTGGACGCGTGTAGTGGCCGCGTGTAGACACGACGCAGGTACACACCAGTGAGCGTCGGGCAGACGCTATAAATTGGTAACCAGTTCGTAGAGGTCGTGCGCGGTCGGTCGGTCGGTCGGTCGGTCGCGCGACGCGACGCGTCGCTTCCCGTCCAGAGAAAACTCGACATCCGTGCGTCCTCCTCCTCCTTCTCCTCCCTCTCCCCCTCCTCTCTTCATCCTCGTCGTCGTCGTCGTCGTCGGGGGCGCATCAGCCGACAATTTCCCGCTCGCCCCGTACGCCAGGTGCGCGCTCCCGTTATTATCGCGTGAAGAAGGTAGGCTGGGGTGCATAGGCGATTAGGAGACAATGGACTGTTTGCGGCCACTGTTCTCTCGTCGCCGCGGAGCCAGACGCCGCGCGGCTCCCGCGAAAATATTGCATTACGTCGCGATGACACGCGCTCTCGCACAGGCCGGCTGGGTATTTCTGCCAGCCGACGCGCGCTCGATCGATCGATCCTCCCTATGCCGATGCTCCGCCGGCGTACGTTTGCAATTTATTTCCTTTATGTCGCCGTTCGACGCAAAGGCCGTGCAGGTATTTGATTGTACCGCCGTGGAAACGACTATTGCGGAAATGCCTCAGGAAATTACGGACTTTTTTGTTTCTTCGTATATGTGTCGCGACTATTGGGTCTTTTATTACAGTTATATGGACGCTCATGTGGAAGATTTCGCGAAAATTCAATTTGTTTTCAGAGGAGACCTTGGTTGCGGAATTTACGCAGACGCAGGTCCGGGTCAGGAGTTTACTGCCTTAAACTAGCGATTTTAAGTGAGAGAACGGCATTCATTTTGATTTGTTAAACGTCCTTCTAAAGATTTATTCTGACTTTCATTTCATACTAAGATTAAACGAAATGTATACTCCGTGAGAGCACTTATACGTTATAAGTATTTCAAAAGTAAAGCAAGTACTTAAGGCCAAATCACACTAGCAATTAACGATTGACTATTGAAGATTAGATTTTGACGAATCAACGAGCTTCAACCTTGGTTTGCTTTGTTCCAATTGGTCAAGTTTCAATTTTCAATCGTCAATCAATCGCCAATCGCTAGTGTGATTTGGCCTTTACAGAGATGCCGGAGCGAGCGACGAACTTGATAAGCGTTGATAACGTAGATTGATCATCAAAAAGTACACGGAAAAAATAATATGGTTGATCCATATAGAAATCTGGTTGTGCCAACCAGATTCAATATTAAAATAGGGAACAACTATTTATGTGGTTGCTGTAACCAAAGAGCAATGACTGAGTTACTTATGTTGCAGCAGTGATAATATATGATTAATACAAACGCGACTCATTACGCGGCAACTACAAATGTATATTTATACACTCAGAACTAGTTTTCACATCTCTAGTCCGCGTAGTGAATTGCTTTTGTTTTCTAACATCGCTGCTTTGCAATATAGCATTCCTGATTAATGCAATTATATCGATATTTAGCTTGTCTATGCAAAATGATCCCCTCACTAATTTCTGGTTGCCACAACCAGATCACGCACAACATCATTGATGTAGTTGACACACCAAAGTAAGTAAGTCAAATCAATCATACACATAACTATCATATAAAGATATGTAGAATGATGCAGCTATTTGCTTACAACTAAATATTTTTTGTTACGTGCACCATATCTCTTGTTTCCGTGTAGAAAACGTTATCATCATTTACCGACGATATCGAATTTATGTACGCATAGATACTTATAGAATAAAGATCGTCAAATAGGCACTAACATGATATCGCTATCATCTTTTCATAGATTTTATGCAAGTGTGTTACGTTGTCATTTCAATTTTTTTACACATAGATGTTACGTAAATATGAATGTCACGTTGCCGATATTCGCATTCATTTCAAAATAGGCTCTTGCTACTTTTCTAATGAATTCTTCAAACCGCTTGAGTAGTGGGTGCATCAAAGAAAGAGTTTTTAGAGAAGAATGTTGTAGGCGCAAGCGTAGTTTGCGAATAATTTTTTGAAAAATACATTACCTATTATTTGAGTTTTCAATATAATTAGCAACGATAATTTGAGATATCATTTTCATTTCGTACTGACCAATGTTATACTTTATTTTCGCACGTAATTTTATCATATAGATTGGAGCAATCAGTACGCTGTAATTTTTGAAAAATGAAATCAATGTCACGATAGCAACAGTTCCACATCGTTTTCATCCTTGAAGTAGGAATGCCCTATTTCATTTATGTATGTACTTTTACTATACAAAAGCATTTTTAATTTGGTCAAGTCAACACAAAGTAAAATTTGTTGGGAAATGTCGTTGACATGATACCGAATACTTTTGCAAAACTATTGTCTCGTACTGATTTGACAAAATTAAAAACCCTTTTGCATGATGAAAGTACGAAAATGAAGCGGAGCATCCCATAATATGAGATGAAAACGATAAAGAACAGTTACAATCACGACATTGAATCTTTCTGCAAAGTTAACTTATTTCTACCTCCTCCGTTGAATGAAAACCTTTTTCCCTGGTGAAAGTACCTTTTTCCCTGGTGAAAGTACGAAAATGAACTGGAGCATCCCACAATATGAAACGAAAATAAAAAACAGTTACTATCATGACATCGAATCTTTCTGCAATGTTTACTTCTTTTTTTCATGCGTCGAATTAAAAATTCTTTTACATGGTGAAAGTACGTGCGAAAATGAAGCGGAGTATCTCTCAATATGAGACGAAAACGATAAGAAACAGTTACTATCACGACATCGAATCTTTCTACAAAGACTACTTCTTTCTATCTCCGTTGAATGAAAAACCCTTTTGCATGGTGAAAGTACATGCGAAAATGAAGCGGAGCAGCCCACATAATCCGGGAGACGATATAAAGTGAAATAGTCAAACTTCACGTTATTTTCGAAAACATCTTTCTTTGCGAACGCGAAAATTACTTAAGAAAACTGTAAGATATTATCCCAGAATGTGCTCTAGATGTTAACACTATAACCTGCACTATAACCTATGACCTAAATAACCTGCAGTAACATGACCGGCTTTCGACCAATGCCCGAGAATCCGAGATTTCTACGACGCTAAGTTGGATCAAACATTATGAACGCGACTTCGGGCTATAATAAAATTATTTTCCAAATTCTGGGTGTGTTATTGAGGGAGCAGAGTGACATTAACACACATTGTGATCCGGGAGACGATACAGAGAGATATAGTCCAACTTCACGTCATTTTCGAAAATACATCTTTGCGAAAGTGAAAATTACTTAAAAAAACTGTAAAATATTATCCCTGAATTTGCTCTATATGCTACCACTATACGACCTAACCTGAAGTAACATGACCGAGTTTTGGCCCATGCGCAGGGTAAGTACCACTGCGCATGCGCGAGAATCCAAATATACTGCTACGATGGATCTCGCGTTATGGATGCGACTTTGGAATATTGGGAAATTATTTTTAAGATTCTGAGCGTGTTACTGAAGGAGTAGAGTGACATTAAGACACATTGTCATCCAAGAAACGATGCAGAGCGAAATACGCACGTCATTTTCGAAAATATTTTTGCAAACGCGACAATATTTTTAAGAAACTTTAAAAGATTTTCCCAGGTTTAACTAACTCGGCTTAATAATTTTGCGGAAACACGAAACTCATTCGTTCGAATCTTGGCTTAATAATTTAGCGGAAACAGAAAACATTTCGGTTGAATCTTAATCTCGCTAATAATTTAGCGGATCCTCAAAACACATCGGTTCGAATCTCGGCTTAATGGTTTAGCCGAAAATACTCGGGTCCGAATCTCGGCTTAATAATTTAGCGGAAAATTGAAACATTTTGGTTCGAGTTTCGGTTTAATAATTTAATTTGTTGTCTTTAATTTGTCGAAATTTAATTTGTTGTCTTGTCAACAAACGCGTATACATAAGAAAATATCTCCGAAGAGATAATATGTCGTATATAATACGACATAACAAATTATAAAGTATGTTAATCAAATAGTATATATAGAGCATATATTGAGCATATATAAAACATATATAAAGTATGGAAAAAGCATATATAACATATACAGAGCATATAAATATGACATGTTGATATATATCAGTTTAATGTATCATCAAAGAATAATCCGATGAGAAGGAAGCCTGCCGAATCGAAATTTTAATTAGCCATTGTTATGCAAGAACGATCCAATTAAAAAAATTATGAGCTTTTATCAATGGATACTCCATTCATATCTTTTTAATTCAAACAAAAAAATTCAAGCCCTTTATTTAAAATGAATTAAGAAACATTTTTCTTATTTTTTACCAGTCGCGTCTTTTTGCACATTTTTCTAAGGATTGAGCTAGTCAGTACTCTTAAAGAAATAGAAATGCTTGACTCGTTGAACTATTGCGAAAATCTCAGAGCTAAATTCTTTGGTTGGATCCTTCTTACGTAACTCCAGCAAATTACAAATTCCAATTCTTACTTTACTTCCCTTCGGACCTAATACGATTTACGTCTACGTGCATGCATCTACGTAAAGTGACGCTTTCTGTCTACTATATGAGCGTCTAAATTGAGCGCTCACCGTTGCGCGTCGTCCCACGGTGTCCAGAGTCCACCAGCCATCCTGTCGCTGCATCTGACACTGCGATGGTCCTCGCATCCCACGTCGCCTGTAATTCACTCCCGACCGCGGTAATCTAACGGAGGTTTCACGAAAAATCTCGTCTCTCTTGGGGGATACACTCCGAGTTGCGAATTGCGTATGAAATATCGCGAACTGCATTTTCGAGGAAATGTCGGCCTTGCGGATAAAT
>NW_022639571.1:769190-770195 GCF_010583005.1 Odontomachus brunneus | reverse complement strand
AAAGCGATCTTCCAATTGTTTCGAGCAGTGTAATTTTTATTGGACGGCACATACATATACTACACTACAGCAAAGTAAATCGCATTAATTCGATAAGCATACACTACATCGAAAGACTTTTTGTCTTTCTAATATCAATATGTTTCTTGTTTTGACTCACCAAACCGCCGATCAGGGTAGCCACATTCTGCTTTCGTTTCTGGAACAGAAAAATGCCATTTCGACGATTAGATTCGTGCATTGATGACGACTTGAGTGAAGAAGTTTGAAGGATTAAAAAAAAATAAATGCGATATTTTTCACGCTGGAAGAATTTTTCTGAATGCTTTCACACTTGGAATATTTCACTTTCTTTTTTCTCGACGTTGCAAATAAATCTCTTAATCAAAATTTTTCAAGTGTGATGTTACTCAGAAAAAATTAAATTTTTTTATGTTTATATTACGATTTAACGCGATCTTTGATTCAATTCAAATTATCTCGATTTCGAGCAAGAAAATTATTGATTTATAATTACAAATGCTAATTAATGAAGTTCACCTTCGAGCTAACCCCGCTCGGCCCGAGCCGGATTCTCCGGCGCAGCAGCCCCTAAGAGTTGGCTGGTCATCTGCTTTGTCTCTGCAACAGAAAGCAGATTTAATTTAGTATTATACACGACAGTGGAAACATTAAGGAACTCGATTTCAAGCAAGAGAATTTCTAGTTTTATCGGATTTGTCGAAATTATGAGTTCAAATCAGTGAAACTCACCTTCGCGCCAACTGTACCGGGCCCAAGCCGGATCCTCCGGCGCAGCATTCCCTTAGAGTCGAGTGCTTGTCTCTGTAACAAAAAATAGATTTAATTGAGTATTAATTAGTTATACGACGATGGAAGCATTAAGAAACTCTATTCCAAACAAGAAAATTTTTAGTTTTGTCGGATTTTTAAATATAAGTATAAATTAGTGAAGCTCACCTTCAGGCCAACTCAAAAAGGCTCGAGCCGAATCCTCCGGCGCGG
>NW_022639571.1:764945-767714 GCF_010583005.1 Odontomachus brunneus | reverse complement strand
AAGACACATTGTCATCCAAGAAACGATGCAGAGCGAAATACGCACGTCATTTTCGAAAATATTTTTGCAAACGCGACAATATTTTTAAGAAACTTTAAAAGATTTTCCCAGGTTTAACTAACTCGGCTTAATAATTTTGCGGAAACACGAAACTCATTCGTTCGAATCTTGGCTTAATAATTTAGCGGAAACAGAAAACATTTCGGTTGAATCTTAATCTCGCTAATAATTTAGCGGATCCTCAAAACACATCGGTTCGAATCTCGGCTTAATGGTTTAGCCGAAAATACTCGGGTCCGAATCTCGGCTTAATAATTTAGCGGAAAATTGAAACATTTTGGTTCGAGTTTCGGTTTAATAATTTAATTTGTTGTCTTTAATTTGTCGAAATTTAATTTGTTGTCTTGTCAACAAACGCGTATACATAAGAAAATATCTCCGAAGAGATAATATGTCGTATATAATACGACATAACAAATTATAAAGTATGTTAATCAAATAGTATATATAGAGCATATATTGAGCATATATAAAACATATATAAAGTATGGAAAAAGCATATATAACATATACAGAGCATATAAATATGACATGTTGATATATATCAGTTTAATGTATCATCAAAGAATAATCCGATGAGAAGGAAGCCTGCCGAATCGAAATTTTAATTAGCCATTGTTATGCAAGAACGATCCAATTAAAAAAATTATGAGCTTTTATCAATGGATACTCCATTCATATCTTTTTAATTCAAACAAAAAAATTCAAGCCCTTTATTTAAAATGAATTAAGAAACATTTTTCTTATTTTTTACCAGTCGCGTCTTTTTGCACATTTTTCTAAGGATTGAGCTAGTCAGTACTCTTAAAGAAATAGAAATGCTTGACTCGTTGAACTATTGCGAAAATCTCAGAGCTAAATTCTTTGGTTGGATCCTTCTTACGTAACTCCAGCAAATTACA
Organism: Odontomachus brunneus; assembly: GCF_010583005.1. Classification (NCBI taxonomy): domain Eukaryota; kingdom Metazoa; phylum Arthropoda; class Insecta; order Hymenoptera; family Formicidae; genus Odontomachus; species Odontomachus brunneus. Next base: position 766,752 of record NW_022639571.1, on the reverse strand, counting down.
AATTCCAATTCTTACTTTACTTCCCTTCGGACCTAATACGATTTACGTCTACGTGCATGCATCTACGTAAAGTGACGCTTTCTGTCTACTATATGAGCGTCTAAATTGAGCGCTCACCGTTGCGCGTCGTCCCACGGTGTCCAGAGTCCACCAGCCATCCTGTCGCTGCATCTGACACTGCGATGGTCCTCGCATCCCACGTCGCCTGTAATTCACTCCCGACCGCGGTAATCTAACGGAGGTTTCACGAAAAATCTCGTCTCTCTTGGGGGATACACTCCGAGTTGCGAATTGCGTATGAAATATCGCGAACTGCATTTTCGAGGAAATGTCGGCCTTGCGGATAAATGACGAGTATGTGCGACGAATTCAGCAACGGTCCGATCGAGTTGTAGTGTATCGATTTGATACACGCGCGACGCGAATCGCTTACGAAGAAAACGGAATCCGCGAGCGAAGAGAGCACGCGACGCGAAGGCCGATCTCGCGAAATCTTTTGACGCATGGGCGAAATAATCTGTGCAAAATTCTCACGTACGACACAAAATATCCCTAATGTAACGTTTCGATGGTGCAGCGTAGTAGGCTGCAATACAGCTTCGCAATATTTTTGCGGATAACAGCTCCGCAATACTTTTGCGAAGACAATTCCGCAATGTTTTTGCGGATAACAACTCCGCAATATTTTTGCGAAAACCATTCCGCAATATTTTTGCGGATAACAGCTCCGCAATGCTTTTGTGGATAACAACTCCGCAATAGTTCTGCGAAGTTTGCTCGCGACTCTTCCGTAAATACGATTCGGTGAAATTCGCAAACCTATCAAATTAATAACTGCGAGCGTGAATGAAAAATTAAAAACTATGAAAATTGTGACGATAGAGATAAAAATTCTGTTCAAAATTCGCGCGAAAAGAATGTTACCGAGTGACACATCTGTCTTCGTTCGATGGAACTTGTCGCGCGCTGCGTAAGTAAACTAACAACTACTTGCATGCAGTGCTGCAGAAATGTGCCCGTGCACGCCGCAGCGTGCGAAATGAAATGTCCCCTCCATGCCTTCTCCTAACGTACACAACGCTGTTCCGTCTACTGGCTATGTGAAGTTTACTCCGATAGACGGAGCAGCAGCGTTGTGTGCGTTGGGAGAAGGCGCATGGAGGGGACACTTCTCCTTGCACGCTGCAGCGTGCACGGGCATATTTCTGCAGCACTGCTCGCATGTCTGATTTGTGTACATCGCGTTTTTTACGAGGAATTAACGCTTGCTAGCATTTTTCTGTTCTGTCCCGTGTTAGGAACTTTAAGTGAAAAATTGAAACCTGAACATTTTCCGACGATAGTGAAATTAATTTTGCAAACAGTTTAATCACGATATATAATTACGTTAAATCGTTTCACGCGGATGTTGCGCGATATTGAATTTTACTTAATAACGAAGCACAAACTCTACTTTATCAAATGTAATCGCGATTCAAGCTCACGCGAGAGAGAAAATTGAGAAAATTAAAGACCGGCGGAAGATCTGTGACGCGGGTGATGTGATTGCACATTTTCTGTGGCGTACTAGCTTTGGTGCAATCCCATTGCGCGTTGGCGCAATCTCTTTGCGCGTTGGCGCACTGCTCGAGACACCTGGAAGATCGTATTCAATAAAACTGAATAATTTTACAAAATTTTGAATTTTCAAGTCGTACATTCAATACTTCAAGCATCTACCAGATAGTGTTGGGATTTGATTAGTCAAAATTTCCTTCGACAAAAATCGTCGAACAATCAATAATCTAAGTTAATCAATTCCTAAATA
>NW_022639571.1:764433-764935 GCF_010583005.1 Odontomachus brunneus | reverse complement strand
ATATATATATATATATATATATATATATATATATATATATATATACACACACATTAGGAGAAAAATACTAGAAAATTTATTTGGCAAATTTTGTGTAAAATATGCATTATCACTAATATTATTATTTGAAAAAGCGATCTTCCAATTGTTTCGAGCAGTGTAATTTTTATTGGACGGCACATACATATACTACACTACAGCAAAGTAAATCGCATTAATTCGATAAGCATACACTACATCGAAAGACTTTTTGTCTTTCTAATATCAATATGTTTCTTGTTTTGACTCACCAAACCGCCGAACAGGGTAGCCACATTCTGCTTTCGTTTCTGGAACAAAATAATGCCATTTTGCTGATTAGATTTGTGCATTGATGATGATTTGAGTGAAGAAGTTTGAAAGATTAAAAAAAATATATAAACGTGATATTTTTCACGCTGGAAGAATTTTTCGGAATGCATTCACACTTGAAATATTCCACTTTCCTTTTTCTCGAAGTTGC
>NW_022639571.1:764303-764423 GCF_010583005.1 Odontomachus brunneus | reverse complement strand
CGCGCGACGCGAATCGCTTACGAAGAAAACGGAATCCGCGAGCGAAGAGAGCACGCGACGCGAAGGCCGATCTCGCGAAATCTTTTGACGCATGGGCGAAATAATCTGTGCAAAATTCTC
>NW_022639571.1:763517-764293 GCF_010583005.1 Odontomachus brunneus | reverse complement strand
AACAAATCAAAATTTTTCAAGTGATGATGTTACTCAGAAAAAATTCTCCCAACATGTAATTACGATTTAACGCAATCTTTGATTCGATTCAAATTATCTCGATATCGAGCAAAAAAATTATCAGTCTTGTCAGATTTCTAGTTACAAATGTTAATTAATGAAGCTCACCTTCGAGCTAACCCCGCTCGACCCGAGTCGGATCCTCCGGCGCAGCATCCCTCAGGCATCGCATCACCTAGAGCCGCGTGACTTCGTCTGCTCTTGGATCTCTGCGACAGAAATTAAATTTATTTTAGTAATTTAATAATTTAGTATCAATTAGTTACACGTAACAGCAAAACGAGGAAAAGAAATTGTTGTAACGGTACGCTCGAGTTCCTTCCCAATGCACAATAAAAAATAATTAAATCATAGCTAAATAAAGAAGTAATAATACTCGAATAATAAATGGATGATGATAATATTTGATCGGCATTAAGGAACTCGATCGCGACGTTTCTTTATCCAATAAGTAAAAAAGTAAATGTAACGCGGTAATTACCTGTCGCGGTAAAGTCCGCAACACCTGCGTGAGTAGTACGCGTCTTAATTTGACTTAATTGTCGCCTCAGTTGTCGCGAAGTCGAAACGCGGTATTAAAAATCGGCACGAAATAATCTAGAAAGTAACGCGGCAGCTCCCGATGTACCCGATGTTTCGACGATTGAAAGTGTTATGGCATGACGCTCGCGCACGCATGTTTACATGACCCGGCCGCGCTCCCCCCCCCCCCCCCC
>NW_022639571.1:753546-763450 GCF_010583005.1 Odontomachus brunneus | reverse complement strand
CCCCCCCCCCCCCTCCAAGTGCCGCTCAGTCAGCGATACGAGCGGGCCGTTACAAAAGTTTGTTTACCTAGTTTTTGTGGAGCCTAGAGTTTTTGTTAGAGTTGTTGTCCACGTACTATTATTACCGAATATTCGATTATCGTTATTCAGTTATTATCCGCTCGCGGCTATTATCACACGATTGTCGAGCAGATATTACTATAATTATTATAAAAAAGTAATAATATTCGAATAATAAATGGTAGTAGTAGTAATATCTGATCGACAATCGTGTGATAACAGCCGCGAGCGGAACTGAATAACGATAATTGAACAATCGGTAATAACAATAAATAACGATATCTGGGCAGCGGCAATAATAACTGATTAAAGACGAAGTAAAAAAATTGTGGGAACGGCACGCCCCTATCATGAAAACCCTTAAGGGGGTGCTGAAGCTGAAAACTTTACTGACAACACATTGACATTTTCTACAAAGTTTACGTCGTATTGGTTACACAGAATTAGAAATGTTTTTACGCAATGAAAGTATGTGCAAAAATAAATAGGAGCATTGTTCGATATGTGACGAAAACGAACAAAAAATTTTTAATATAAAGTCTTAAATTGTCAGTTAGCGTAATATTTGCCTAATCCAAAAGTTTCGCAGCTTGTATATACCGAAAGTGTGGATGCTCCAAATAGAAAAATTTTGAAGAACATTGTGCTATTTTCGTATCTTCTTTTGGAAGCTTAAGAATATCGAAAAAATTTAAAGAAAGATTACTGCACATATATGGTTAGGTTTTCTGTTGAATATGGTAAAACAAAGCAACGCACGTTCATACTGTATATACAAGAAATACGAAAAGGATAGCGTAATTATGTTAATGACGATCGTCTCTGCATTATCGACATTGTTCAAGTTTGTCATCGACTCCAGCATCCGATGGCGAGTCGATGTTAATAATGTAGGTAATGTTAAAAGATGTTAGTAATGTAGTGATGTAAAAACCGAACTGAAGTAACACGCAGCATCTTGATAATAACATCAATATAAGAAGACGAGAGAGTGTGTTAAAGAGCCTACCTAGTGAGAAATGACTTACCGATCGACGTTGAAAAGACGTCAAATCGACGTCAAAATCGTCAAATCAACGTCGATTCGATGTCTTTTCGACATCTATCGGTAGATCATTTCTCACTGGGTAGCTTAGTGATTTAAAGCAGTCGCCCGGCAAGCGAAAGATCCGAGTCCCGGCCCAGCAAACTCCGGCTTCCGATATACTTTTCTCTCCGACTCTTACAATAAAAAGTGCAATAGACGTTGCGACAAGCACCGGCTGTGTGTGCCAAAAATCAAGATTATTTTCTAATAATGTACTCACGATACATCTCGACGGTCGCACATCGCTATTTCGACACTCCCGATACTTATTTCCGCGCCAGACTTTTTGATAGACAAAAGATGCGTAGAACGCAGAGCGATGTCGATCGCGATATGTCAGGTAAGGCTGCTCGTCACGAAAAGATCGATGTCCAAGATGGCCGCGTAATCACTGACGCAATGCCGAAAGTGCGCGCCAAAATGTGAACGATGTCGCGGTTCGACAAGGACGCGCTCTAGTAGCTACGCCTCTCTCACTCTTACTGACGGACCAACCGCGCGAGATCCGCGTGTATCTCTAGCGTCGTTTTGTCTTTCTCTTTTCCTTGGATTATTATCGCGATTCTAACTCCTCATTAATAAATCCGACGATCGCCCGATTCTACTATTACTTGAGCGAGTCGATGTTAATAAGAAGTCCAATAGACGCCGCGACAAGCATCGGTTGTGTGTTGAAAAACAAGAGGATTGCTTTCTAATAACGCACTCACGATACATTCCATCGGTCGCATATCGCTATTTCGGCACTCCTTATTTATTTCCGCTTCCGGCTCACTTTCGATGGATAAAAGATGCGTAGAACGCGAAGTGATGTCGATCGCGATGTATCAGTATAGGCTGCTCGTCGCGAAAAGATTGATGTACAAGACGGCCACGCAATCGACGACGCAAAGTGCCGAAAGTGTGCACTGCAGCACACTTGTACGGTGGCGCGCTCGTACGCCGCCCTTTCGCTGATGCCTTACCACTCGATAGATCAATAGTTACTAGAACTTCTCGATCAAAGTCGTATTCGTATCTAGCAGTGCATTACTTACGACTGTTGATTTATCCAAGAAGCGAGAACGTGTAGTTTAATTCGACAGTAAGGCCAGAGATAAAATTTAAATAGTAAGATGTAAGCAATAAACATATTAACCAATTACAGTTAATGATTCTTCTTATGGTCCATAAGCGACCGTGATTGGTCAATTTGTTTATCGCTTACGTCATATTGTTTAAATTTTTCTATGTGTTCTCGGCCTTATCATCGAATTAAGTTCTCGCTTTCTGGATGAATCAACAGTCATGAGCAATGTACAGCTAGATATGCATGCGATTCTGCAGCTTTATTCTATAACATTCTAATAACAATAATGGTCACTACCATCGCGTGTCGTTGCATAGTTTTTCTACCATATATTATAGGCTTTCTATAATAAGGGCCGATTGTTCCAATTTCTTGGTAAGTTACCTAATAGTTAAATCATGTGTCTGTCTCTAATTTGAAGAAAAAACGAAGTTTTCTTTAATTGTCAGGTAGCTTACACCAAGAAGTTAGAACAATCGGCCCTAAGTCATTAGTCATAAGATTCCAAATGGCAGAGGATTTAAAAAGAATTAAGTCGTATGTCGCCAATTTTGAATTCATTTTTAGATGCAAAAATAATTTTTTTCACTGAACTGAACGCTGAGGAATTCTTTTTACATCCGAAAATGAACTCAGAATTGGTGACATACGATTGAATTCTTTTTGAATTCTTTTCGAATTCTCTGTGCTATTTGGGATAATAATCATAAGTAGGCAAGTTGACCAACCATAGTCGATTATTTTTGAAAATAATCGGTGATTGGTTAATTTGCTTGTGGCTTATGACTAATGGCTTATTGTAGAAGGCCCATACAGCTGCACAACGACAATATAAGTCTAATATTATATGCGTCGTACAAGAATTGTCGAACGTGCTGTTTGATGGATAAAATTCTCCTCTAAAAGGTCCCTAACGTTTTCTTCATGTACCTCAGATATTCTCTATCCGACTGCGTCTGACAAGCTTATCGTACGACATGTATAATATACAAGCCTAGTAGGCCTTCTATGATAAAATATTAGTCGTAAGCCGTAGGCAAGTTGACCAATCGATACTCGATTATTTTTGAAAATAATTGACTGTGATTGGTTAATTTGTTTGCAGCTTATGACTAATGGTTTATTATAGAAGACCCATAATGATAACGATGCTATCGTTAGAAGTTACAGAGTCACCTTACTAATCGGAAAGTTCTAGTAACTATCGATCAATCGAGTGGCATCGCTGAGCTGCGATCCGATAGGACAGCGTAGGAGCGCGACACCATTCGCGCCGCAGTGCGCACTTTCTGCACTTCGCGTCGTTGATTGCACGGTTATCTTGGACATCGATCTTTTCGTGACGAGCAGCCTCACCTGACACATCGCGATCGACATAGCTCCGCGTTCTACGCATCTTTTGTCGGTCAAAAGTGAGCCTGGCGCAGATATAAGTAGCGGCAGTGCCGAAATAGCGATGTGCGACCGTCGGGATGTATCGTGAGTACATTATTAGAATGCAATCCCCTTGTTTTTCGATACAAACAGCCGGTGCTTGTCGTGGCGTCTATTGCACTTTTCATTAATATCGACTCGTTCAAGTAGTAATAGAATCGAACAATCGTCAGATTTATTAATGAGGAGTTAGAATCGCGATGATAATCCAAGGAAAAGAGAAAGACAAAACGACGCTAGAGATATCGCGACGTAGTATCTCGCGCGGTCGGTCCGTTAGCGAGAGTGAGAGAGACGTAGCTACTAGAGCGCGTCCTTGTCGAACCGCGACGTCGTTCACGTTTTGGCGCGTAATTTTGGCACTGCGTCGATGATTGCGCGGCCATCTTTGATGTCGATCTTTTCGCGACGAGCAGCCTATACTGACACATCGCGACGACATCGCTCCGCGTTTTACGCATCTTTTGTCTATCGAAAGTGAGTCTAGCGTGGAAATAAGTATCGGGAGTGCCGAAATAGCGATGTGCGATCGTCGGGATGTATCGTGAGTACGTTATTCAGAGAAAGTACTCTGTTTCATTTTCGACACCCACAGTCGGTGCTTGTAGCGGCGTCTATTGCACTTCGCATTAACATCGACTCTCTTGGGGATGCTGAAAACTTTACCGACAGAATACTGACATTTTTCTGCAAAGTTTACGTCGTATTATTTACACAGAATTACAAATGCTTTTACGCAATGATAGTACATGCAAAAATAAATAGGAGCATTGCTCAATATGTGACGAAAACGAAAAACAAAAATTTTAAATAAAAAATCTCAAGCTGTCAGTTAGCGTAATATTTGCCTAATCCAAAAGTTCCGCAGCTTGTACATACCGAAAGTGTGGATGCTCCAAATAGAAAAATTTTGAAGAATGTTGCTCTACCTTCGCATCTGCCTTTGGAAGCTTAAAGATATCGAAAAAGTTTGCAGAAAGATTTCTATATATTTATGGTTAGGTTTTCCGTTGAATATGGTAAAACAAAGCAACACACATTCATGAAAGTTCTGTATACAAGAAATACGAAAAGGATAGCGTGATTATGTTAGTAGCGATCGTCTCTGCATTATCGATATTGTCCGAGTTCCTCATCGATTCCAGCATCCCCTTAAATTGTCAACAACTCTGATTTTGTGAAATTTACGCAAACGTAGACTAGAAGTTTAATGTTTTGAACAAGCAATTTCGAATGACAAAACCACGTTCCATTTGATTTATCAAATGTTTAGACCTGTCAGACCGGAAAAACGTCCGAGTTCTATTTGATCTGTCAAACGTTTTTTCCAAAGATTTTCTAGTTTCCACTTTATGTTAGGATTGAAGGCAAAATGTATAAACTCTGTATATTTTGTAATATTGTAAGATGACCATTGTATCTTTTATTACAAGTATATAGATACTTACGTGAAAAATTTCGTAAGATCTAATTAAATAATTAGAGTCCAGTCTAATTAGGATTCAGTTCGATTTCCTAAAAAAATATTGTAGATCTTGGTTGGAAAATCTATGCAGGTTAGGTTTAGGTTCAGGTTAAAAGTTTAATGTTTCAGTTTGAGTGAGAAAACAATATTTCGTTTGATTTATCAAATGTCTAGACATGTCAAACGTCCAGATTCTATTTGATCTGTCAAACGACTAGATATTATTTAATCTGTCAAACGTTTCTCCAAAGATTTTTCTAGTTTCCATTTTATATTAGGATCTTGAACAAAACGGTCACACATTCTGAATATTTGTGCTTTAAACAATTATAAATACTTTGTAAAAGTAAATAATTAAATTAAATATTTTAATTTTAATTATATAATCAAATTATAATTAAAGCTTTTTGTATATTTTTTTATTTCCTTGTCTATTGAATTTAATAGTTAGTGTAAAAAAAGACTTTCCTATGCAACTCCATAAAAGTATAAGCCGATTTTATCTATAAAAAAGCGTAAGTTTTCACAATAATTCTGTTCTCATTGTAATCAGAGAACCCATGTTTAAGACAAAAATAGAATTCCTTAATCGATGTCGTAGCAGAATAATTTACCTTGGGAGAAATTTTGCACTTTAATTGGAAAGATTTTGAGCAATTTTTGTGCGGGTGGAATATTGTAGGAGAGATGTCATTGGCGTGGCAAGGCAATTACAATTCGATGCTGTTAACGAAAGAAAGTTTCGCACTCTAAGGATTCGAATATTTTTTTGACTGACTACTGCAATATCCACGAATTATCCCGCGTCCGTGCGAGAAAAATGGAGAACGAGGAAGTCGGAGGAATTATTTCCGACGTCGTTCGGGCATAATTTCTCCGCGGACGAAGTGGAAGGGAATGGCCGGACATTTCGTGCGAAATTAGCTTGTCTCGCTGAAACGAGCGGCTCGTCCCTAACATCCCGATTGCGGAAGGAGCGAGAGCAGCTAATCGACCGCCAAGTGGATTATAAATCCCGACGGTGGAGGGGCGCCGCGTCGCGTCGCGTCAGGTCGCGTTGTGCCCGTGGAACGAAGCGGGAAGGCGCGTTTGGCGTCTCGCCGAGAACGCCGAGAGGCTGCTTCGTTTCCCGAATCGGGCAACCCCTCTAATTATTAACCACCTTATCTGGCAAAGAGGGCGAGGGGAAGGAAAGGCTAGAGAAGCCCGGCGTGGGTTCTCGCGCGACACCGGCTATTCTCCGCGTAATTAAAAGTAACGACTCACAGCGGGGCACCCGGAGTGTGCGCGCGCACGACTGTTCCTGAGGAACAAGCCGCACTGTCCCGTGCGCGGTCTCTTCCGTTCCTGGCGTCTCGCGCCGCGCCACCGATTCTTCCAGCCGGCGCGGAACCCTCTCGCGCAAACTGGTTTCGGACGTAATTGGACGCGACTCCGGGCCTACGTTAAGACTACGCGCGAACGAGAAAGTCTGGCGGTCGGTATCGCCGCTAAATTTATTTCGCCGACCCTTCCTTCCTTCGTGGGCCTTCGGCAACGGGTATCCGGTGCGCGGTAGGAACGCGCGATAACTCCGCGCACTTAACGGCCCCCACGGGCTGATCTTGGAATTTCGCTGATTCGGTCGACGAACCTGGACGGCCTGGTCGCGCTCGCCGCGTTTCCTCGATCCGTACATGACCAAGACGTCGTGTTCTTACGCGGGATAGCCGCCGTTTTCATGGAAATTTCGAGACACTTCTCTCGTTCATGCATGTATTTGTAACCCTGCACTCGTGTAACTTATTGTTTGACAGCGCGCTCTTAGAGAACTGCGTCCAGGACGTGCAATAAATAATGCTTTCTCTCGCTTCTCTTCGAGGTGAAACTCTCACTTATCGTATTGCGAGCTCACGAGAAGTAACAAAGAGGGAGGGGGGAGAGAGAGAGAGATGAAACAAATATATTATCAGGGCTGTCAGACATACAATCGACACGAAACCAAAAAGCGAGAGCCGACGCAAGATATTCGTTGGACGGGGCTTAATAAATAAAATATCAATAATTAATAAATAGGGTATCAAATAAAACCCTCCGATTTTTCAATAGTAGTCTTAAATTTCAGTTTAAACTCTATTTAAATTCAATGTTGGGCATTAATCATTCAACATTTTCTCCGACTAAAGTGATCAGCAAATCAATTAGTAAAATTAATTAGTCGTCATATATAAATCACAAGAATTTCTTCGAGTGTGTGTGACGAAATTAATTATTAATTAAATTTTCACCAAATTTCCTAAATAACAAGAAATAAAAATTGTTTATTTTCTTTTCATAGAGCTCTGACAATTTTTTCAGAATTTTTTAATTAACTTTTTAGTATTGCATTTTCTTGCGTTTTCTTAAAGTACTAAAAAGTTTATAAAAAAATTTGAAAAAATTCTCAGACCTCTATTAGAAAAAAATAGATAATTTTTATCTCTTGCTATTTCTCTTAAAGTTGATAGAATTTGAGTAAAAATTATTGAAATCAATAATTTTATAGATATTTCCGTAAATATCTTAAAAAATAAAGGTCGTATAAAAATTTTTTTCAAACAAAAGTTGGTTTTTTCTTTACGTAGAATAAAACTCCGTAATAAAAAATATATTTCTATTTAAAAAAGCAAAGTTGAAAACTGATACGGCCATTAAATAGATCTTCTGAAACCTTACAACTTTTGTCTGAAAAATTTTCCTAAAAAATGCTTTTTTTGAAACATTCGACCGTTTCCACAATTTTGGCACATAAATATGTGCCTGTATATCATAAGAACTATAGCTATGAGAATTGAACAGATGGGCATGTAATAACAGGAACTTTTAATGCCATATCTATTTCACTTGAAATCATATAAACTTTCTCTTTAATTATAGATTAATTATAGATTATGTAGATATAGTAACTATAGTAATTTTCTCCATGAATAAATTTTATATAAATGTGTGTTGTTTCGTTTTACTACGCTAGGAGTAAACATTACTACGCATATACAGAAATCTTTCTGCAAACTTTTTGTATACTTTTTTGAGTTTCTATATTCAGTTGTAAAGATACAGAAATGTTCAATTTTCGTTAGCGGAATAAACACACGTGCGGTACAAACTGCAAAACTATTATATCAAATAAATATATACGCAAATTGACAGTTCAGAATATCAATTTTTAGAATGAGTGACCAAGCTCTCATAAGCTTTTAGCCCCATTTTGTCATTTTAGTCCCAGCTATTAGCTAATGCTGCTAGTTACAACGAAATTAATCGATAATTCAGTTAATCGGAGACTGATAAAGAGATTCACCATAAATTAATAAATATTATTAACTTTTATCCGTATTATTTTATCGATAAAGGCTTCCCATTTTTTGCAACATTTCCTATATGTTTCCTATAAGGGTATCTAACGATGCCACTTATTTCGATAGAATATATATCTTTTTAGGCCATTTTCTTCCAAATGGCGAGGCTTTGATATTTATATATTTTTAATCTATTCATAAATAGCTATAATTTTATAAAAAAATAATTGAAGAACGCTACAAAATGGGGCTAAACTTGGTCGTACACTTTCTTATCGTTTTCCTCATGTATTGAGTAATGCTTCAATTTATTATTGCACATATTTTCAGTGTGTAAAAGCACTTGTAATTTTGTGCAATCAATACGATGTAAATATTGCAAGAAGAGTCAATATTTTGTAACTATTATAAATTGTAAAGTTTTCAGATATGACATTTCCTTAATGTGACTTATTGTTTTGAGTAAATTTTGACCATTTTTTAAATATTTCTTTCGTATCTTTATTTCGTCATTTTATCTGATAAATATGATTGCAATCTGACCAGTCATAAGGGACTCAATTTTTGCTTGCAATCGCTGCAACGTTGTTGAATTTTGTTATTTTATATATTTAAAATTGCTATAAAGTTTACGCACATCAGTCCATCGAGGAACATAGATTTAAGTTTAAATCACTATTGAAAATTTGGCCCTTAAGAATGGTCCGTTTGATGCTCCATTTCTTATTTTATTGATTGATTGAATGAGAGCCACGCAATTTCCATCTTATTACGGCTCTATTGGTCCTTTTCTTCTCCTATAAAAAAAAGAAAAAAGAGAGGTCGCGAATTCGTTCGTTCCGCAATATGGATAGTATCGATGGCTCCGCGAAAGCGGCCCGCCGAGGAAGAGAGCGCGCGTTGGCAGATTCACTCACGGTCGATCGCGCTCGGAAGCAGACGTTAAGGGTTATACGGCTGCGGTCGGAAAAAGCGCGTTACCGTTACGCACGCCTCGGCATAGGCACGCCACGTTTCCGTTCGATTGCTCCGCTAATTGTCGGCGGAGGGCCGGCCGGCCGATGTTAGTGTTTACCTTAAAGCGGATAGATCCAATTACGGCGAGCTCGCTCGCTCGTTCTCCTGTGCTTCCACCCCTCCTCGCTTCCACCCCCGCCGCCATTGCCGCCGCCGCCGCCGCCGCCGCCGCCGCCGCAGCTTCCGTCCGCCGTGATCGCGGAGCCGGCGCACGAACGCGATCTCGCCACCATCGCCGCATCAATCTCCCGCTGTTTTTCCCGTCCTTTTTTTTCGCTTCCTTGCACACTTTTCGCTTAGCCATAGTTTTAGAAGGGATCCTCCGACAATCGGCCCGCCGCAGGAGGCTGCGCGCAACGGCCCGCGCTTCTTCTCCGATGAAAACTCCGGCGGAGTACAACAAACCCACACGCGAAACTTCCTACCACCCCCCCCCCCCCCCCCCCCCCCCCCCC
>NW_022639571.1:753211-753505 GCF_010583005.1 Odontomachus brunneus | reverse complement strand
CCCCCCCCCCCCCTCCCTCCTCCTCTGCCCGTCCGCCGGCCGAACGGCCCGGTTCGGCCGGCTGGTCGAGGGCGAAAAGGTCGAAGCCTGCCAGCATTCGGCGGCGGCTGCCTCCCCTGCCGCCAACCCCGCTTCCACCTTCATCTCGCCCTTCTGGTGGGGTTAGCGGCAGCCGCGTAATGAGCTTCCCAGGCCGGTTGTAACGAGCAAAAACTTATCGTCACTCTCCCTCCTGATTTACTCGACCTGCCACGTCGTTAGTTGTACTGTCCCCCTTCCCCCCCCCCCCCCCCC
>NW_022639571.1:748175-753160 GCF_010583005.1 Odontomachus brunneus | reverse complement strand
CCGCTACTGCCGCGCCGCGCCCGTCACTAAAAAAGGGCCCGGTGCCCTCGCTGCATCACTACGAGCGTCATTTTTTCCGGAGATAGAGAGAGAGAAAGAGATAGATAGAGAGAAAGAGAGAGAGAGAGGGATGGAAGGAGAGGGGAGCAGGAAGAGAGAGAGGAGCGCAGTCTCATTGCTTGTTCCCCGAGCGAGAGATTCTCTCGGTGGCAATTATGGTCGTGTTTCACTCCGTACGTGCGGGAGAGCCAACTGCTCGTGATTTACCATTTACATCTAACGTCCTGGACGCCTTGAGACGCGGTTGTCATAATGAATCCAAGTACGGTAAAGCGATGACAGATTCGTTTCAGATGACGTTGAATAAAAGGCGAGTTGAGACCTCGTCGTTATCGAGCTTCGAACATATCGTAGCGTGTCCAGATTACAGTTAACCATGTTGAATACCGTGACATTTGGTGGTGATGAGCACTGTGATGCTACTATGCTCCATCAAGTCATGTGTATGAAGTATAATTAATCACATTTGAAAAATTGGTCGTATAGATAATAGAAAATCGATCCTCCGGGCTTCGTGGGTATCATAGCGCGTCCTGATTACAGTTAACGCTTTGGATACTTTGTGATCTTATCTGCGATCAGCACTATGAAATTACGGTGTTTCATTAAGACTCCTGATCCTTCGTCGCGGAACTCTTGATTGATGACGTCAGAAGCGAGAAAATGCACGTCCGAAATTCTTGCGTGCTTTAAATAAAATGATATTTTGCATGAAAGAACACTTGAAATTGCTTCAGCGTACATACAGCATAATAAAATGCCCCGAAAACTATTATCTGCGCTTAACAATCAATAAATAACCGTAATCAATAAATAAACGTAATATTATAACGTAATATAAATCTTTCTTAAGACTGCTGGATACTTATATCGATCATCTCTTTTTAATGACGCGAGAAAATGCATGTTAAAAATTCTTGCGAAATTCGTCAGGATGAAAAGATATACTCACAAAATAACACTTGCGATCTATTAAGCACACCTCTAAAATATTTCGAACACTTTCTTCTTACTCTAACAAGTAATAAATAATCATAAAATAATCGTGCAATCTTCTTTTTTAACGTAATTTCTTCATTATTCTGTCATATTAATTTTACGATCATTTATTGATTATACAAAGGAAATATATATATATATATATATATATATATATATATATATATATATATATATATACACATTGTATTTTATAATTGGTAAATTTAGTGATCAATTTTGCTTTTATGCAATCAGTGGAAATTAACGCGACAGTCAACGTGTTAAGTTTAATCATTTTATCATATAAATTTTTCAGATTTGATCCTTATTACGGTAATTGTGCAGTCATATCAAGTTGAATGTTTTGAAGACAAGAACGAAACGTGTAGATTTTTTCTTCACCTGTTTTTTTCAATGGAGAAAAACAGGGAGATATGGTCTGGAGTGCGTCGTGCTTCACCAGTTGGTCCATTTCCGTTATCGGTATATGCATCCATACGTTCGTCTCTGCGACCTCTGTGAGACAAAAAAAGTTTCCGTATAAGCCTTTCTCTAAAGAAACGCCATTGATGACGGCTGGGAGCCGCTGTACTGTCAGGAAGGATTTTACCCCTTCTTCATGTCCCCTGATAACCCCGGGAACTCGTGGAATGCTCGCGATAACACGATAACTTTGACGTGTGCAATGTATTCATTAATAAAAAAGTAGAGTACGAGCAGCAAATAATGAGACATAACTCGTATATCCACGCGATATTAGCATACGCTAAAATTATCGTACGATATTTAATTACGTAATTCGGGACTTAATTAGTGCCGAAAGACATAATAAAAAAATGCAGTTATGGGTGATCGAAGTTAGCCAATGGTCTCATGTAGAATGTAGATTTCGATAAAAATTTATTACCAATAATTAAAGCTGGAATTTTAATTATTGAATCTTAATAATTAGCTGTACGATGTATGGGAATGCGACAAGTGATATCGGAATGGTTAATAAAAAATTAAATAATGTAAAACAGTCTACGATAATTTAATATCGTGGAACGATGAACATAAAAGAATTGAAAGAAATCTCGTAATGCGACACACACACATATAATGATGTAACTCGACGCGTCTAAGGCCGGAAGTACAAAAAAAGTAAACAATAGAACTTAAGCAGTAAGCAAATTGATTAATTATACATAGAAAAAAAGATTTTTATTGAGAAAATATCTTTACCTTTGACATATATATTAATATAATCTTTAAGTGTGATTACATAATACGTTAAACGAAAATAAATTATTCTCAAGAATATATTTTATACGATTTAATGAAAAAAATTCAGTATTCTTATTCAAAAGTAATTTTAATTTATGGAAAGTATAAAATATTGGATTGAAAATACAGTGTTTTTAAATATATGTTATGGCTTAGATTAATCCAGAAAACGGGAAAGTGCTTTCTGGATTAAATAACAGTAATGAAAAACACGTAATTAGAAATAAATATAGTTGATCGAAATATCAGTAAATGCTGATGGAATCACACAATGCACGATTTCATGCCTTCTGACATGCATGCTAACTGGCAAGCTGTAGATGGCTCAGTTCACTGCATTGATATTCCAATACACGATTCATGCAGTGAACTGAATTGCTTAAAGCATGCCAGTTAGTATGCATATAAGAAGGCATAAAATTGTGCATGATTCTACGTATGATTTCATCCTAACTATCGATCTATCGAAAGTATTCACGGTATAGGGCGTCGTTGTAGAGGCACGATTCTGTTCATGTCATAGCGCGCACTTTTGACGCATACCACGAATAACACGCGCATCTTCGATCCTTTTGCATCAAACTGTCATCATTAACACATCGATCGACGTCGCTCCGCGTCTTTTGCCTGTCGAAAGTGAATCTCGTGTGGAGATAAGTGTTGAAAGTATTGAAATAGTGATCATCGGGACAACTTCTAATAACTAAGTGCGTTATTAGAGAGTAATCTTCTCGTTTCTCGGTATACGTATGCAGTCAGTGCTTGTCGTGACGTGTCGAGTCGGTGTCTCCAAAATCCGTGTTAATACTCGTTATTTGAAGTTACTTATCTCACGAAAGATACTCAGTTATTGAATTCAGAGTTGGATTTCAGTTTTTCAGTTAAAGCATATGATATACGAGACAATAATTTCAAATTAACTGAAAAATTCACAATTAACTCTAAACTGAGCATCTCACCAAAGGCAAGTTTCAAGTAACGATTATTAACACGAATCTTATGCTTGTTCATTTAAGCAGCGATTACCGTCGTCTCATTTAAGCAGTGCTGAAATCAGACGATCGTCGGATTTACTAATCAGGAATTAAAAATGCATCAGAGAGATAATCAGTGGTAATCAGAGAGATAGACAAATATAATATAGGGGAGACCAGAGCTATTTGGCTAAGTTGGCTCAGGATAAGTTGGTAAAATCGATTATTTCTACTGTTCTTTAATAGATTTTAGAATCAAGCAAGCAGCGATTTTAAAGTGACTTTTAACATATTTAAAAATCTTGCTTGCCTAATTTTGTAACTTGTTAGAAAATACTAGAAATAATTAGTTTTGTCAACTTACCGCAGTAGCTAACTAGCCCTGTCTCTCCTCTCGTGACGTTGAATCGCGACAATACACGCAAAGAAATTGAACAAAATTGTCTTCTACTATTTTGCAAATAACCATACATGATCATTATTCCTTTACTTTGTCTCACGGAAACAATATTAATACCTTATCACAATAGACGAAACGAGTAAAGAAATTTGAATAATTCGATTGCGAATAAAAGAAATTACATATTGCACGCGCGATTGTGTGTATCGTGCTTTAATCGATTATTATCCTCGACTCTTTCAAATATAATAAATACTAATAAAAGAAAATAAAATAAATACTAATAAAAGAAAATAAAATGAACCATAATGGAAAAATAAATGGAAATATGAAGATGTGTAAAAATAAAAGAAAATAAATGGATAGTAAAAGAGTAATGATAGAAGAGTAGATAATGTTTAGGGACACGTGTGAAAGATGTTAGTTTTTATCTTATGTCTTAACATCGACTCATTTGCGAGTTATAGTCGTTTAAAGCTACGATATCGATATTAGGTTAAACTCTATCCTTGTGCTCATGTGCGATGCTGGAACTTGCTCTCGCGGTGGCGCACTTTGCCTCTTTTCATGTTACTTGTGTCTCTCAAGCTTGATCTATAATGTATTATTTGCTTCCTGTTACTTTTTCGTTATCTCTTTCTGACTCAAGTCTTAAATCTTAAACTAAAAAAAGACAGAAAACAAGAAACAGAAAGCAAAGAATACATTGTAGATCAGACTTCAGTGACTACAGCCTGATCTACAATATGCTTTTCGCTTCCTATTTCTTATTCTTTATTTTCTTCTAACTACAAGATTAAGATTTAAATCAGAAAGAGATGAACAGAAAGAAACATAAAGTAAAAAGCACATTGTAGATCAAACTTTAAGCTTGATCTACAATGTGTTATTTGCTTCTTGTTTCTTTTCTTTATCTCTTTCTGACTCCTTAAGCCTTAAATTAAAAAAAGACAAAGAACAAGAAACAGGAAGCAAGGAGCACATAGATTAGGTTTAAAGCCGCGATCCGTTACACGCTCCGAACGGCCGCGAGCGTCATTCTATCTTTGTTTAATATTCAATGAGCAACAAAGATAGAATAACGCTCGCGACCGTTGGGAGCGTGTAACGGATTGCTGCCTAAGGTCTGTTCTACAATATGTCGGAGTCGGATGTCGGAACGCAATCAATAGTCCAATAAAGAGAACTCGTCTCGAAAAACAAATCCTCTGATCGGCTGCACTCCGACATACGACAGCAACATACGACGTATTGTAGAACAGGCCTAAGACGGGTGACCGGCGTGGTGAGGAGGCCGTGGAGGG
>NW_022639571.1:738187-748076 GCF_010583005.1 Odontomachus brunneus | reverse complement strand
GGGGGGGGGGGGGGGGGGGGGGGGGGGGGGGGGGGGGGGGGGGGGGGTAGCGAGGATATTGGGCGTACTTTCACTTATTACAGCGCAAGGTGACTTACCGCAAGCAGTAGTCGCGTTCCGCATTCCATTCACGCGTCGCGCCGTCACGTATCTACGGCTCGCTGCCGAATATTGTAAAACGCGGATCAGTACAAACGTCGATAACTTCGCTCGCGGACGTCGTAGCGATATGAAACAAGAATCATTGGAAAGGGAAAATTGCCGCGCTTCCGACGCACGTGAAGTCGTTCTTCTGTCGAGCAAGAATCAAACAGCGTAAGTACGAAAGATATAGGTTTTTTGTGTTTGCGTTAAGGTGGACATTAATATATTTTAAAAACTAATGAGAAACTTTACTTTGGAATTGTGATGCGAAGCGTCAATCTTATGTTTTCGACTAAAGTATATTTTAGAAGAAAACTTGTATTTTTTGTTATTAAAGTAAACTGTTACGAAAAGAAAAAGTGTTGCGTTCTTAAACGCCTTTCTCTTTAACAAAATAAGAAATATTTATTCGATGTATATTAATAACATATTTACTTGTGCTACTATACATATTTTTATGTTGAGAAAAAATTTCTTTCAAGTAAGAAAATATATTTCTTCCTAAAACTTTGATGAAAGCAATTGTTTATTTTATTTAAACAAGTTAAAACATAATTTAGGTTCAAGAGATTATGATATTAATACTCATCACGCGAGAAAATATTTCTTATCTTTCAAATTTTCTTTCTCTCATACAATGTAGTTATACGTTCTTAAAATAAACAACAAATAAAATAAATCAATATTTTCAAATCGTTGAAATCGAGGAACTTTTCAGATGTCTCAGCTAATTAAAAAAATTATCTTCTGTTACAGATTTGGCAGAGCTTGTGGCTTCACTGTGAAAACAAGTGCAAGTTTCGGTGGATACGAATATAATAGCAGAGAATTCTGTTTCAACGAAATGCTCGAGGTATGTTTGTAAACACTCCGTGTTCCTCTGTTTAACCACTTGCTGCTTTAATATACATATAGTATGTAGCATACATACATATAGCTTGAGATATTAATAATCGATAGTTAGTTAATATATGCAGAAAAGCGATGAACGCTATCGCAATATATATTAAATAGTCGAATATTGTCACGTAGCGTGAAATATTAATTATTAAATCGTACACTATGAGAAAAAAATATCTACAAAATTAGTAAACGTTTAGTTATATGCTAACAGCATATTTACTTCAGTTTAGATTCTTTTATTTAAGTAAAATAAATAATTGCTTTCTTGAAAAACTAAGATTTTCTTAAAATTTGAAGAAAATGAATATATTACTATACTTATTTGAAAAATATTTTATATTAGTATAAGTAAAATATGTGTATAAGTAAATTGTGTGTATATATGATATCCAACATACACACATACATAAACGAATAGATATTCTTTCTCTCAGTATAGAATAAAGCAAAATGTAACCATACTACCAAGTTCAAATTGGCGCGATGGAGGTCACGCGACAGCGCGCATATCAACACATACACAAACACTGCATATATATACAAACATAAGTACGTCACGAATAGGCGGCTGTGCAACCGTCGACTCGAAGCGGAACACAACACGCGCAGCGAGTTTTCCGAGATTGATTTGCGCGTTCGTGAGGAAAATTACGACACTTCGCGAGCGTGATTGTGATAGCAGCAATTTCGTGAATGATGGCAGTACCTGAAAATTGAAAGGTGAGCTTTCGTTTTTATTGCATTTCAAGCAGAAACATACAGTTGAGTCTCGCATTCTGAATCCTAACCCAACCTAACCTAAGCCGACCCTTGTGCCGAATACGCGCTTATTTTCGACTCGTCGAAACCGAAAGATTTCTCATTCGAACTCTTAATAATCGGTAGGTAGCTGCTCAACGCGTTCGCAAACACGCGATAATCGTTGTCGTATGTTTTCGCGCTCATGAGGAAAATTATGACACTTCGCGAACGTAATCGTGACGGGAGCAACGTTGTAAGAGATGCGAGAACCTTAAATTTAAGAGGTGAGCCTTCGCTCTCGCTGCATTTCGAGTAGAAACATGCACAATCGAGTCTTGTGTTCCTTACTCCAACATAACCTAATATAACTAAGTGTCCGCCTTTTCTCGGTTTATCGAAACGTAGGAATCTCGTTGTCGCTATAAATAATTAGAAACATTATTTTATGTCTCAGATCCGGTAAAGTTCGTGACTACGCGACAAATGCTGTTTCCGAGAATCCAGAGAATATTGCGGATGCTGCACCGGAGGATCCGGTTTGAGCCAAACAGCGTTGGCGAGAAGGTAAGACTCCTACTTTTATAACTCTCTCTGTGATTAAATGAATAAGAATGATTGAATTTCGACCGCACTTCTCCGTCAAACCGGATGCTTAAATCTAACCACAAAATCATGTTTCTTTTCTAGCTCTGGAAACGGAACGCGGAAGCGACCACGAATTTGTCATCTTACAGTGAGTTAACAAAATTGTGCATGAAAATTGGAAGATGATGGTATGAAGGTTCTCGGTCGTAGGAGTTTGCAAAGTATCTTGGAAAGCAATGCGATTTATTTTGCAGCGTTTTGCATATATGTGTATGTGCTGTGTTAAATGAAAAACATTGCTCGTAATCAAGAGATTGCTCATTTAAATATGATGAAGCTGATATTTAAATTTTCTCAATTCTTCTCTCACATAAATGTATTATATTTTATATTCGTTCTCAAAAGTTATGTTCACTTTCTGTGTCGCGTAATTCATTCAGTGCGATCTCTTGATTATTTGGAGCGATGTTTAAAATTACGCATTGAGAGATTGCGTCACCGCGCGCGGAAAATTCGTGATCACTCCGTTCGCGTTTGCAAATATCCCCGATCACCGGAGTTATTAATATTTTTGCGTCCCGTGAACGTATATTTACGTCGCGATTACATTCCGTGCACAAAGATGAATGTTGTTATATTAATTTCAATCTCGTTAAAGCATCGGTATCGCATTGCAAAACAACACAACGTAACGATTTCACTTGCAGCCACTTTATATCACGCGATTGTTTTGCTCGCGAAATAATTGGAGCGCGTCGATATCGCGATCAGCGCGATTTTCTGTTGGCAACTTTTTACACGCAAATCGCGAGTGTGTTTCCGAAGCGTCGGGATTTATCGTAACGAAGCAGACGTTCGTTAGATGAAATCGCGGATTCCGATTTCGCGTTTCGTCAATCGATAATCGTAGATGCCGCTTCGAGGTAAATCGTTTTTTTTTCGACGATACCGTCGTCAACTCGTGTCACCTCGACGAAATATGAATATTAATCGCGACACGAGTGCAGTGAAGCGCAATCAATGTGGGATAATGCTGGACACGACGGAGTCCCCGATATAGTGGTGATGGCCTGGCTTGACATCAACGAACCTCACAACACAGAATGGTGAGTATCGAAATCCTATACACACAGGCTATCACTTATAATCTAATGCATGTTCAGTAAATCGCATTGATTTTCAAGAAAAAGAACAAGAGCAGTTGTACACTGCCGTTTAGCACATTGTTGACCGCGGGAGTCACAACCCATAACACTGAGAGAAAATATTTGATATTTGTAACTGTAATCCCATAACGAAACAATTTTTTTAGAAAAACCATCTTTAGTGTTATTATATAGTGTTATCGATAATAGAACTTTATATAGATATATTTCTACACCGAAAAAGTTTAAAAAATAAAAAAATGTTTGTTAAGTATTGATAACATTTATTTATCGAAATATGCATATTTTTACGTTAAAAACATATTTTTCAAATAAAAAATGTACACTTTCTTCAACTTTTCATGAAAACATATTTGTTATATCCATTTAAATAATTTAGATTCAAGTAAATATGTTATTAGTACCTGTCAAAATCAATATATATTTTGTTTTTTAGATATTTTTTTCTCTCAGTGTGTTACTATTTTTTATTCGAAAAGAAGAAGATATAATTGGAGTAAAAAGTCATTATAATTTTAATGAGAAACTAATTATATTTTCACTTAGTATAGTGCATTTCGTGAGTTGCGTGTAATAACAAACTATGACTCAAGTTTCTATAACTTCCTCAGTTCTGGTGGACTAAAATTTTTTTCAATTTCTGAATTTTCTCCAAGTTGACTAGATATTTTTTCTATATTTATAATCTGACTTTTCTTATACTTATATATTCAATATGCTGGACTATTGATTAATAGATGAGAAATTTATCTTAGCATCTTTTTTTAAGTGAAAGTTGGTTACACTACAAAATACGTGTATGCAAATAAAAAATTCTGAAAAAAATTTTTTTGTATCTTACTGATACTGAAGTTACTGAAGATACTGAAGAAAAACTTTCATAAAATTTAAGAGTAGTTTGTTTTAGAACTGAGGAGGATAATTTCTAAAGAGAATATAGGAATTAAAATAAAATCTGCAAATAAAATATATCTTTCTTGAATTATTAAAAGGCCAGACTGCTCTGTTGATCAATGATTCACGTAAAATGGAGAAAATTTCTCTAAGCGGCTGACAATGTGCTAAAATTAAACATTCGAATTTAATATCCGAATTGAGAGACTATATTTGAAAGACACATTCTGGAGTATATCCGCGAATCAAAATTTAGAATTTATTTTAAATCTTGCAAGTGTTCGTATATTTTATAGTATCAATTACTAATTTAAGCCGAATATTAATTCAGAATTGAGATTGTGGTAACATTTAAATTTTGCACGAACCGGGACTATGGAATATCGATTTGTACTCTATTTAAAATTTATATCAATGATCACTCACAGTTGCATATAGCTCGGCTATTGTGGCTACCAATTGTGGATATCATAATATTTTCTTATGACAATCTTCGATTTTGAAAGTTATGAAAACCAGAATGCGTTATTCAAGTATCGTACAGCAAATTTTAAATGATAAATTTTTATATCATGCATATTCAAAACCACCCTGGTGTATAAAATTTAGCACCACCAAACTGGTGTATAAAATTTAGCATATTGAAGTATATTTAATATATAATAAGATTTAAATGATAGGTTTTTTACGATATTCTGTATATTCAAAGTATCATTCAATAGATACATAAGATATTAAAACATGCAATTAGACACTCTTGTCATTATACACATACCATACAAAGGTCTCTCTCTCTCTCTCTCTCTCTCTCTCTCTCTCTCTCTCTCTCTCTCTCTCTCTCAATGGAAAAAGATTTAAACGATAAGTTTAAAGTTTTACGATATTTTGCATATTCAAAATATTATTCAACAGTATGTTGGGCTCAGTCGATTAAAATTTTCTTTAACTAAAATAATAACCAAAACTAATCCATTGTAATATATGTAATCATGACTAATATAATTAATTTATGAACTTAATCAGTGATAATATAATTAATTTATGAACTTAATAGTCAATGTATAATCAATTACATCAAAGTTTGATTAAAAATTAATTTAACCAATTAATGATATTAACTGTGATTGCATATATGGTTAATTTTTATTATTGATTTGTCGATTATTTTAGTTAAAGAAAATTTTAATGCTCAACACTATTAATACATATATAAGATCTAAAAATATAAAATTAAATTCTTTTGTCACCGCCTACATATCTTTATAGGCACTCTTTTCAATGAAAAAAGAATTAAATGATAGGTTTTATGATATTCTGCATATTCAACGTATCACTCAACAGGCTGTTGATGATTAATAAATTACAATTTTTTTTAACTAAAGTAATCGGCAAATGAATAATCAAAATTAATCAGTCGTCGTAATCACAAATGATTTAATTTATTGATGAAATTTATTACTAATCAGTGTATCATCAATTACACCAAAGTTTGATTAATAATTAATTCGATGAAATCATTTATGACTTCACATATGACGATTGATTAACTTTGATTATTGATTTGATGATTATTTCAGTCAGAGAACATTTTTATTGATTGGGGTGTGCCCAACACTGTCAACAGGTACATAAAATCTATAAATTAGACACCCTTATCACTTTACGTATACCTACAAAGGTATCTCTTCCAGTGAAAAAAAGACAAAAAAAGCCAACCCCTTGAAACCGATTATTATTCGTCGCGGATTCTCCCTGCTTTCGCAGCGTTACGTGCGCCTAGAATGACTTCGGCAAACGTGCGGGCCAATAAAATGCAGATCGTCGGCGAGATATATTGAGAGCCGACACTTGATAGATCGCTCGCGATCACTGTCGGATTAAATAAGATGAGAAAGCACATTCGCGCTATAATGGTAACGCTTTCGCAATCCCCGCGCCGTGGCGCACCGCGGCGATGCCCTAGTCGTGCTTCCTGGAAAAGCTAGGAATTCGATCCGACGCTGACGGCACACATTAATCGATAGCCTTAATTACAAAGCCGCGCTGCGACCGCACTGCCAAACGAAAGAAATCGATAATGCGTCGGCTAACTCGAGAGCGACTAATGTCGACGTCCGACCGTTGGTCGGCCGGGAACTCTAGCGCGCGACGCCCGCGTCGTTGTTTCAGCCCGTTTGTCTTAATGAGCGAGTTATTTGATCCCTCGTGTCGCGTCGACGCCGCGGGAACTCGTAACGCAATAAAGCAAAAAGCTAATGGTCCTCGTTAGCGCATTGTTAGGTGATAAAGATCGGTGACGACTACGGCGGCGGCGACGGCGGCCGCACGTCGTCGCGCTCTCTCACTTTCGTTTGTCGGGCTATCGCGCCGCGGACGCGTCGACATCTGTATGTATGTCGCTCCTCCGGCGCTCTCGGTGACCCTAATTGCGCAAATCGAGCGCAATCTGCCGCGTTCGATTCGTCATCGCCGCGCGCGTTGCATCGCGCAAATTATTCCCGTACGCGGTTCCTCGCGCGCCGCCGCACAGTGTGCCAAAAAGCACATTTGGTGGACAAAATTCTGCCTACATCACAAATCTACATCGATTTTGACGAAACTTTTTTTAAAATACTCGTGAATAGTTTTACTATAATGTCTCACTGCCAAAATTTTGAAAAAAGTAAATATAACCCCAAAAAATAACCCCAAAATTCATTACTTGTTACCCCTAATTACTTCAAACTTTATAATATCATGGTCCGAAACTCCATCATTCCAAATCTTGCAGTCCCATAACTCCTAAATCTGATTACCCACGAGTTAAAAACCTCATAACCTCATAATTCCAAATTCCATAATCCTATAACGGGGTTATGGGATAGATCCCAATCAGATTACTTGTCCCAAATAGGTAGTGGCATAGGAAATTTTGGGATCTAATTAGGATGATTTCTCAGAAATTTGTAGAATCTGATTGAGAAATTTGTATAAATTCGGATTCGAAGTATAATATTTAAAAAATGCGATTTTAAGTGAAGAAATCAAACAGAATCCGTTTTCTCTACTGAACTTTCCCAAACATTCACAAGTATTGCATAGATCCCAGTCAGATTACCCAAACTTATTCCAAATAGATGGCCGCATAAAAAATCTTCTGGGACCTACTTGGAATCCGACCTAATTCCCCCAAAAAATTGTGGAATCTGAGAGAGAAATCTGTATAGATTTGGATTCGAAGTGTAATATTTAAAAAATGCGATTCTCTCTAAGTGGGAAAGCCAAACAGAACTCATTTCTTCTACTGAACGTTTTTCCAAAGTTATCTTTTTTATTTCAATTTTATATTTATATTGAAGAAAATATTTGAAACGCTTTTTTACACTTTATAAGCATAAATACTTGTAAAACTTAAATATTTAAAGTATTTTTAATATTCCGTTCTATAAAATAGAAATCGAAAAAAGAAAACTTTGAGAAAATTGTTCAAGTTTTGCTCAATTACTTTTTTGAAATAAATTATACATGTCTCGCGTAAAAAATATATTTTTTTAAATTTCACTTTAAATATAAAACTTAAACGTTCAAATGTAAAAAAAATGTATTGTAATTATTTACAATTATTTATAATTTATCTTTAATTTATTTCTATTATACATAATCATAATTATGAAAGTACTAATTATTACTTTGTTATTCTTTGTATCTTTTTACTTTCTTTTATTCTTTCTATGCGTTTTTTACGCATGCTCTTTCGCTTTTTCTTCTTTTGTATCGCTTTCAGTCCTTTTTCCTTTTCTTTAAGCTTTCTTCTTTTCTCCAATCTTTTGTCGTCTTTTCTGTTTCTTTATTTTTTTCATACATCCTTTTTTCTTCTTTTTATTTTTTTTCTCTTTCTATTCACATATACATTTTTTTTGTTATAAATAATATAATATAATATTTGAAACTTTTAGGTATAAGATTACTAATTATTGTTAACCACAAGATTACTAACCTTTCATTCTATAGACTATTCTACACAATATTTTCCCAATATTAGATTTTATTATTAGAAACATGAGATTACGATTCGTATAATGTGTAATAACGATATCTTCCACTTTACGGAGACAAATTAATAACAAATTTGTAATGCATAAAACAACTAATCTGTCAAAATACGTAATCTCCACAAATTATTTAACCACGAACTGTTAAAATTGCTAATGCACCTGTCTAAGTGAAGAAGTAAGTCGTGACGTGACAACAAGACAAATAACCAACATTGCGGATAGGAAAATAGAAACCAAACAAATTATGGGAAAATATTGAGAAGAGCAAATATGTTAGAATATTTCTCACTTACAATCGCAACTTCATTTATTTGGAAAATTGAAAAAGATACCGATTAGATCTCAATTAGATCCTAGAAAATTTTCTATAGTTGAACTTTTGAACGAGTTTCTCAATTGGTATATCGCAATACCTATTTACCTATTTTGGTATATCGATATACCTATTTCAGACAAGTTAGGATGATTTGATCAGAATCTATACTATTTTACTTACTATTATACTTACTATAAATCTACTTGGGAATGTTTGGGAAATTTCCATGTGCAGGTTTGAATAATCTGATCGGAATCTATACTATAGTTGGAAATGTTTGGGAAATTTCCATACAAGTATTTGATTTATCCATAAGTTTGTGCGGATTTTTCAACAAAATTAAAATGCATTTTATTCTTGTTCAAAAGAACTTTAATTAATGATATATATGCCCCATTCTGTTCGACAATCTTTTTTATCATCTTTCACATAATTTCATAATTCTTCTCTCGCAAAATTCTTGTGTTTTTCCGGTGAAGAAATGTTTCAAGTGATTTCTCACATCTTCTAAAGGAGAGAGATTTATAAATCAATAACTATAGATAACATTAAGAATATTCTATAATGAATGAAACAGATAACAATCGGAAGGGATAAATGTCGGATGAATACGGTGATTTGTGTCACAAATTTTTCTTAATTAATATCTCGATAATTATTGCGAATATCACAAAACGATATAAGACTTTTATGTTCATCTCAATCTGTACTATGCCTCCACGAGAGCTTTGGAGATTGTTCTGGGACACTCTATATAGATAGCTATCCAAGTAGGAATTTATTACTGGCATCAAAGTGGCCCAGTACTGATTTATGGTAAACGTTACTGGCATAGTACTAGATGTCAGTGCGGGTTTAATATTGGTGTGATATTGGGATGATAGAGAAAGAGAGAAAAGGGCCAGTATCGGAAAACAATACCGTCACAATACCGAAAATCAGTACTGTATGTACCAGTATAAAAAAAGCATTAATTCCTAGCACTGAGGAAGTACCTATTCCCAGTACTAGGCCAGTATCGATTCCTAGTAATTTTTATTATTTGTACAATTGTTAATAATATCACAACTATATAGTATAGAAAAAAAGATTAGACCATGGCCGGG
>NW_022639571.1:723862-738096 GCF_010583005.1 Odontomachus brunneus | reverse complement strand
GGGGGGGGGGGGGGGGGGGGGGCTGCTCTCCTACCTATACAAGTCTATTTTTAATAGTCGTATGAGGAAAAATTCGGGCCGACGGCTAGAATCGAACTCGAGTCTTCAGCTTATCAGCGTTCTTACCACTGAGCTATTTAGGTTTCGCGTTAGTGACCTCTTCCGTTTTCCCATAAAGGACATTGTTATCGTCCGTTTTTCGGTACCGGCCCAATACTGGCCCAGTATCCTCTATTGGCAGATTGTATACGATTTTTACTTGGGTATCCAGTACTGATGTTACGAATAGGGTCAGTACCAATAATATAGCTTTTTAATACTGGGCCAGTACCGAAAACAACAAACACTTTTCGGTAACGCCCCAGTATAAGTACGGTATTCGACTATCCAATACCTCACCTTAGTACGGAGCCAATATCAATAATACAGCTTTTTCATATTAGGTCCAATACCAAAACCGGACATTCGCTTTTCAGTATCGACCCAGTATCGGATCATTTTTCCGTACTGGCGAAACGTATACGTATTCCTACTTGGGTAACTCTATTGAAATATTCTCCTAATATCAACATACGAATGCCAATTGGGCAAAAATCTGCACAAACTTATGGGTCAACTCAATATTTTAGGAAATTGACCTACTACTGTGTCCAAAAAGTAAGACCAATTTTCAAGTTAAATTGCGCGGGTATATCGAATGTCAGAAATATTTTTTTTCTAAATTGGTAGCACTGTGACAGACATCTGTGTCAAATTTCACATCATAAAGACTTGGAAGCTATTCGCAAAAAGAAGGCGGAATTGTAGAAAGACAACTCTTGGTTTTTGCACCACGATAATGCGCCATCTCACACTGCATTGGTTCTTCGAGACCATTTCGCTAAAAATTCGACCCATATCGTTCTACAATCACCATATTCACCTGACTTAGCACCGTGTGACTTCTGGCTATTCCCTAAACTCAAAAGACCGCTCCGGGAACATCGTTTTGACTCGATTGAAAAGATACAAGCTGAATCGAAGAAAGCTTTGAAGGCCATTCCGGAAATCGACTTTAACAACTGTTTCGAGGGTTGGAAAAAACGTTGGCATAAGTGTATTGTGTCTGAGGGGGATTACTTTGAAGGCGACGAAATAGATTTGGAATAATAAATAAAGATTTAAAAAAAAAATTTTAAATTGGTCTTACTTTTTGGACACAGTAGTAGTTCCCAATTAGGTTCCTAGAAATTTTCTATGCGGATAGTGTAACAAGTGCATTTATATATGTGATTTATATATGTGCATTTATACATGTGACAACTTAGTCTGTTCACAAGAAATTGGCTTATTCAGTTCGCACTCGCGCCAGCGCGCCGGTAGGGCTGCGCTATCCATTTTCACAAGACTGGCGTTTCTCATCAGCGACCCCACATTCGTGGATCGTTAACCTTTACGTCGTTGTTCCACTTTCCGCCGCATGACCGTCCTACTTGCTCCCGTTAAAAGCGCACTATTTCGCGCTCGTGACTCCGATATCGGATTGCTTCTCGCTCCTCATTCTCGCGTCTATCTGACAGTCGTAAGATTCTAGGTTTTCTTCGCTGCAAATAACGTAGTTCTGAGTAGATAAGTATAAGTGCGCTCTGCAAGTTCGTGCTAACTTGGCTGCGATTATTTATTATTAATGGCAGTAAGTTCACTGTGAGGTATTCATTAACTTGCGGATTTTTAGCGTCCGGGGAAAGCAAACGATTACACATTCTTCATTTCTCGCTATAATTCTGTCGCGAATTATATATTATTAATCGGCAACGAATTCGGCAACTTTTGTTCGATTCCTGGCTTGAGGAAGAATCTTTTTGTAACATTGACAATAGCTTTCAATTAATGTCTTAAGCACAGATAGAAGGGGATATTTAACCCTTTAAGCCAGAGCGGGACGCTAGTATCCCAACTATCTTTCCTTTATTTTTAGTGACTTTAAATAACTTATCGATAGACATGGTTGATATATTATTATTGTACACTCTCACAAGCATAAGGAACTCAAAATAAGTAAAAAATAATTCAAATGTTTCATTGTTAACTTATTAAAAGCAAATAAAAGTTTTAAAAGGTATCCTTTACAGACAAAATCATTGTAGGACTACACGCAAAAAAATGATTTAGTAATATCAGCTAAACCGCGGTAGCTGATTCAAACTTAGTCAAAAGACTAATCGTTTAGCTGTCACTGTTAAGAATTGGCTATGACAGCTAAAATGCATTCGCTATAAAATACAAATATATTAGGTGATATTAAAAATGCACATTATTTCAAGTAGCTAAGAAAATGACAGTTATTCTTAAATTTCTTATTGTATGCACATATTAAATAAGTTTGCCGTACAGTTACAATCATTTGTTACAGTCATTTATTTCTAGCTATATTTTTCGCTGTAGCACCTAAGTTTAACAGCAAATAAATTTAACTTCGGTAGTATCGACATTAGCTGTCCCTATTTCAGTGATATATCTTATCTGCCACAGCTATTTTTTAGCTCTGGAAGCTAGTTCTTTTTTTGGGTGTAACTATTTTAAAAATCAACACATTGGTACAGTTTATTTAGAACAGAGAGCTAACAATATTTTATCAATTTTTTTCAAAATTCTCGGTAAGTTCAATTTTTTACAACAAATTATAAAAATATTGATAATATATATTATAAGTAAGCCTTCTTATAAAAAAAAAAACAAAAAATTTCTCATATAAACTTTCATAAATTTCTCTTTTCCATATCGAGAAAATGCCGTCGTTATTTTCGGATAATGCTAAAAATAAAATTGCCAATTTTGGAAAACTTTAGATGAGTTTTAAGTAACTATATTAATACGTAAACCTTAGATATTCATATTGACTCTTTTAATATTCAATTGTATTGAGAAATATCGTTTCTTAAAAGTCGTCAATATAGATATTGATCGTGATAATTTAAACTATCAACGGAAGACTAAAATCGTTCAACAGTGTAACACATACGTCGATAAAACTTATGCCTTATTGACCCGCCATTTGGAATTTTAACTATTTAACTTCAAATTCGTAATTAGTTACTTCGAGGTTTCCAATGCTAAATTTGAAGAAATTTCACTGAGAAATAAAAATGTATGATTCAAAAGGTTAATATTACAAATTTATATTCGGGATACATAAAGTCGATTCGACGTGATGGTTTGCTATTAGTGGAGGCTTCACGTACGTAGGAAGATCGGGGATAACCGACGTATGCATTACACCGTTGAACGATTTTAGTTGATAGATTAAATTATCACACGATCAATATGTATATGTATGATGTCTTTTAAAAAAACGATATTTTTCAATATAGTTGAAAAGACATTAAAAGAGCCAATATGAATATCTAGGGTTTACTATTAATATAATCGTTATAATAAAATTCATCTAAAGTAAAATATTTATATCTAAGTTCAAATGTATGAGTTTTTTTAGTAAAATCATGATTGCAAATCTAATATCATGTACATTAAGATTCAAATATATTTAGCCATTCTTTAAATTGAGAGTTACCAATAATTTTCAATCAGGTTTATTAATTTCTACATAGTCATTTCTACGTAGTCATGTGTCGTGACTGTTGATTATTCGAAGAGAGGCGACAACGATGTTCTAAGCAGCAGTGACATTTTGACAGTTTGACGTTTCGTTTACATCATTTAGGAGAGTTATTCGTTCATGTGTTAAGAGTAATCAGCAGAGAAGTGATACGATTCGATCTAATATAAGTTGACATTTTATATTAAGAAATGATAAGCGGTCAGCTTACATCAAATCGAGTAGCATCACTTTCCTGTCCATTGCGCGTAACACGCTAACAGATAACCCTCTGTCAAAACGTTACAGCTGCTTGAACACATCGTTGTCACCTCTTTTCAAATAATCAACAGTCACGACACATGGCTATGTAGAAATGAATACGTTTGGTCGAAAATTTTTAGTAACCTCCGATCTAGAGAAAGCATATTTCAATATTAAAATTGTGTATCATGTGAATTAAAGGAAGAATTCAGATCTAATTCTAAATCTAATTAATAGTGTTAATTAGTCGTTATTTGTCTCACATGAGATACTCATATTTGAATTTAGAGTTAAATGATAGTATTTTAGTTAAATCGCAATTTTATATATATATATATATATATATAATGTCATAAATATCATAATTTAACTAAAAAGCTTACATATAACTTTAAATACAAATATGAGTATCTCACCTGAATATTAATAGTTGTTATTTGAAATTTACCTCAAATGAGATATTTAAATTTGAATACAGAGTTGAGTGACTTTCTTACAAGGAAAGGTCCCGAGATGATTCACTAGTTTTGATTTAAAACTTATGCTAACATTGTATATGGTATTACTAAGACAGAATGCAAGTTACAGCGCCTATCTTTGCGATATAACAAAATGGCAATATAATATATTTTTTTCAACTTATTCTTCAAATTTTAAAAATATTAAAATACTAAAAATTAAAAATATAAAAATACAAAAAATCATTAACTTTGCCATTGACGGTCTCAAGCCTGTATAAGAAAAAAGAAGAGTTATTGGCAAAATTTTACATACCGCTATATAATTATAAATAATCGAATCCGATATGAAAAAGGAGAAATAAAAAATAGCCGATCCAATATGGCCGAATCATATTTGAAAAATAAGTTGAAGAATAA
Organism: Odontomachus brunneus; assembly: GCF_010583005.1. Classification (NCBI taxonomy): domain Eukaryota; kingdom Metazoa; phylum Arthropoda; class Insecta; order Hymenoptera; family Formicidae; genus Odontomachus; species Odontomachus brunneus. Next base: position 733,380 of record NW_022639571.1, on the reverse strand, counting down.
AAAAATATATACCGTCATTATATAATTATACCGCCATTTTGTTATATCAAAGATAGGGGCTGTAACTTTCATTCTATCTTAGTGACACTATATACAATATGTCAGGATAAGTTTTGAACCAAAATTAGTGAATCATCTCGACACCTTCCCTCGTTAGTTGAAACGATATTACAAATATATGATTTAATTGAAACATTTAGGTTTCGTTTTGAATTCAATTTTGTGTAACTCGTATGAGACAAGTTTCAAGTGAGGATTATTAATGCAGGCTTCAGATCTGAGTCCTTCACACGAGGCAAATCTCAAGTGACAACTATTAATATGAACCTAATTGTTATCAATTATTTGTTCGAATACGTTCGCGAGCACGTATTCTTTTGTGTGTAAAACCCGCAACGATTATCTTACGATTCTCATCGCATTAGATCGGACTCTAACACTCGAGTGCTCCGAATCTTCCTGTCTTGCGAGACGGCAGCGAGAGTTCAGAACTAATTGACCGTGGCGGGGAACTCATTAAAAGTGCGCTGCGGAACTCGAGACGCCGGTGGTTCGTAACGAGTGTTGTAATTCGAGCTGGATCCTTCCGTAGTGCGCGCGTAAACGGTAGCCGCCTCGGCAGCTGCGCCGATCCCCTTTGCTTCTTGTTTACGGGCCTAATCGCGTTCCACTTTTCAGCAGTTACGTAAAGGTCGTTCTATATTAGTTGCGAGTCGATTGCAATTAACTCTTGTTGCCAATCAGAAGCGTCAATAGCACCACTGATGCTTCTGATTGGCTGTCGCAATAAGAATTGCGTCTGCTTGCGATCGGCTTGCAACTAATGTAGAACGACCTTAACAGGTAACGACACTCGGCGGACCTTGCGATCGACAATCGATCGTGGAATTACTATGTAACGATCGCTGTGTCCGCGTATCGTTAATCCTTTGCAGTCAGAATCGCCTTTGACTCTTCTCCTCGATCGATTCATAAAAATTCATTTATTTCGCGACGATATCGCGCGTTAAAACTAAAGTGTTTCTTCTTTTAAGAATAAAGCGTTTGGCTTTATTTCAATATTTCAGCATTTAATTGATGCAACGATGTATTTACAATAATATTTTTATATTGAGTATACTATTAATGTATAAAAAGATGATTTATAGAGTCCATTAGAATAAAACTCGATGTCGAAGTAGATTTGATGTGAAACCAAAAAAATTAAAAGTACATGGAAAGAGAATATTGTAGTCAATAAGGATATTTATTGTAAATAATTATTCTTATATATATTTATATCTATATAATCTTTTATTTATTATAAATAAATATCCTTATATTTTTATCTTTTACAGACAAGTATTTTTCTGTATTTATTCCTTATGTTTTTTTATTTTATTATAAATCCTTATGACATCGTGAATTATTTATTTTTATAATTTTCTTGTATTACTTGATTCGTGCATTGGCTTTTATTGGTTCTCTTTTGATTTTAATTTATTGTATATTAGAAGAGCTTTTAACTTATTTAGAATATATTAAAGCTTTTTTCATATAAATTCTTTTCAATTTTACTGGATCTTTTAGGAGAATATAGAGACTATCAATAAAGTTTATTTTGTTATAAAACTGTAAATTTTTTAATAGTATACTAAAATATAAAGTTTCTAAAATATAGAAAACACATGAAACGGAAGGATCATAAATAAAGCCAATATTTTACTCGGTTACAAAATTGTATAGCCATTTCTCTCCCCGTTATTAGTAATAAAATAAAAGTAGTTATTATATATTGAGAGGAGAAATATCTAAAAAATAAGAAATATTCATTTAATATTAGTAATATATTTAAATCTAGATTTAAGATAATTTAAATCTAGATTTAATACTTAATATATCTAAAAAAAAATCTAGATCTAAATCTAGATTTTTTAATTTAAATAACATAAACAATAGTTTTAATTAAAAATTACGGTTTTAAGAAAATATATATTTTTTTATATCTAAAAAAAAATTTTCCTCAGTGCAAAAATATGTACTTTTAAAATATTTAAATTTTGTATTTTTTAGATATTTTTCTCGTTAGTATATAGACCATACGAGTTGTCCTTGTAATCAAAGATTGAATATTGTCCTCTTGAAAATATTGACAAAAATTCCCAGTATATCGCACAGAGTGTTTTTCACAAAATCGCGTTCGGACGAACGCTTGTTTGCAAAATCATCCGAGCCGACTCGGGTGGCGGACCAATCAATTAAACAACTAGTCGGGAATGCATAACTGATTTATCGAAGTCAGACGGGACATTTTATTGGCGCGACGGGATGTATTTCGTTTTACCGAGCCGCCGGCAGCTCCGTCGTCGCAGGGAGAGAGGGGGAGGGAGGGAGGGAAGGAGAGGAAATAATCGGCTTATCCGAGCAACTTCGTTAGATTGACAAAAGTTTGTCCCTGGCCGAATTCCCATTCCGAATTCTTCCTCGATAGGATCACGGCGAAGCTGACGATGCGGAGATAAGGAAGATTGGAGAGAATATAGGAAATCCAGAAGGGGGCCGGGGGGGAGGGGCGGTAGATGGGCGACCGCGGGAGGAGAAAGTTACCGCAAAGAGAGGAAAACGTTTCGATAGGCGTATCGGTCGCGCAGCTGTCTGCGAAGACGATTTCTATGGGATCTCCGATACGTAATACTATCTTCTCCCCGGGTTATACAACTGGCGCATAGTTCTCGTGTCAACGTTCAGTCACGCAAACGTCCCGCCGCGAAAGACGATATTAGGTAATCAATTATCCGCCGAGGAAATGAGCGGCCGATTCGATCGTCGAAGTGGAAAGTATCGTTGCGTAATTACCTTTATTGTGCTTCACTTCCCGCTGGTCGAGTAATTGCGAGCTTTTTAATTATAATTAATGCAATTGTCTGCGCATCTAACTTTTAGATTCTCGCGACGCACTGTGTAAGGTTTCAATATGTTCCTGGCCGATATTCCTAAATCATGTTTCAAATTGAAACTTACAAACATTTTAATTGAAATATACCAGTTTATTTGTTACATATCAGGTTCTGATAAAAATCTTATGACATCCCATAGACATTGTCAGATCAATTTGTAATTGTTTTACTCGGAATTTTGCGGAAACTTAATATGTACAGATCAAAAGAAACTAGAAGCTTTTTAATAACATCTTCTACATTATCGCTGTGTGAACGTATTTCCTTGCATATAATATTGTTTGTATTTTAAAATAGGTTGATCAAGCTATATATTGTCGATTTTTTCCTAAAACCTACAAATTTCCGCAACTTTTAAGTTGTAAAATAAATTATACCATAAAAGTTTTAAATATATTTATGAGAAATTCTTGAAAAATGCCCCGAAGTATAATAAAATATTATAAAAAAATTATGATAGAAAAATTCTACTCACTCCTTTTAATGGTAATTTCATATTGTTAAAATAATAATTTTAAAGTTTTGTAACAAAAAACAGGAGGGAATATTACAAAATATTATTAAAATGTTTTACTAGCAAAAATTTGTAATAAGAAAGGGAAGAGAATATTACAAAGTACTATCACATCTATCACGTTAAAGCATTCTAAGGAATACTACAGGTTGGTGTTAATGTTAGTTGCTTAGCAACTAATATGTTAGATAAAGGTTATCCATCATACACATAAGAAATTTGATTTTTGGTCATGTTTTACTTGGATCATTACATTATGCAACGGCTGGTAATTGGATCGATCAAATTAGTAATTTTTCCTGGGCTATTGATAACAAAATAAATTTAAAAAAACTATAGTTCTAAGGCCAATGAGAGCCATAACACATGAATGTAGTGTGTACAATAATTTTAATACAAATTACATAGGAGTCTTACAATTAATGGGCTCATAACGTAAATGTTTCCGTTCTTGTTTTGAACCCTTTTCAGTATGGTTTTACAAATCGCTCACAGAATTGTGGAACATATTAATAATAACTAGAAATTTAATCACCAAGAATTACGGTCACCATAGAACAATTATGAGTCCATTAATTGTAAGACTCCTATGTAATTTGTATTAAAATTATTGTACATTTATGTGTTATGGCTCTCATTGGCCTTAGAACTATAGTTTTCTGAGTTGTAATTTTAGAGCCTATTTTATTAACAAAATAAATATTTCTCATGTAATTATTTGGCGAGTTGAGAAATTGAAGTACTTTGTAATTTCAGTTTCATGGAGAGTCACGAAGTATTCGATCCCTTTACCGAATAACAAATCTCCCCGCGTTAATTTAGATATAAACGCGGATATAAATTGCGCGCGAAAGCCAACTTGTGATATTGGAAGTCACAGGTGTGCGGCTTCTATCCGGAAACTATTGTTTTCTCATAACCCGTTCATAACTGCTGGCGCCTCGTATGTTTCTTTAGGATCGTACCGAGGAATTCCAAACGCCGCCGGCATCGAAACGCTCGCGTTTCACTCGGACTCGGCCTAAGACAACAAACAGACGGCTTCCTGCCGTGAAAAGCGGCTTCTTCTTCTTCTTCTCACTCGCGTAGACCACCACCTAGTGGTGATGTTTTCGTGTCATGCTATGAAATGATCGTTGTATTACGTTGCCATGTGTATATGTGTGTGCGTGCGTGTATATATATATATATATGTGTATGTGTGTGTGTGTGTGTGATAATCGATAGATGGCAAATGTATTATTTTGTAAATTAAGTGAAGAGAGCTCATAATTTTATTAATATTAATATTAATTTATAAAATTTATAATATTAGAGATATTAATATTTATCAATATTTTATTAATATTAATATTTTGACGAATAACAGAGATAGAAGGAAAGTAGTGTCTGTTAAAAAGTTTGGTTCGCTTTTCAAGATAGTGAAATAAAAGGATTGATTACTGAACATATTTTTATTACACGGATATATACAAAAATTTAATATTAATTTGAAATTTTTGTATTTTTATATTTCCATTACAAAATTAACTTTCTTTGAATTGTGGTTATATTTGTAACAATTTATGTATACAATCGTATACTGTGACAAAATTGCCCGTATAGCCTCGAGCCAATATTTTAGCCTTACTTTCGACCTGAACTTTTTAATATCTGTATATCCTGAAGAATCAGAGTATATTTAATATACATGGTAACTGAAATCCTATTTAATGTCTCTAAATGTAGGAAACACACAAAATACCACTTGTAGGTTCTAAAGAGTACTTCTTGCCAAAGCTAGCAAATTACATAGGATCAAAAGGAAAAATAGATGAATTTATATATTTGAAATAAGTAACATTTACTTAAATATAGTATTAACAGTGTATTCAATTAAATGTTATTTATTTTATTATTAATTTATTATTAATCCTGAAATTAATATTTATAGTTAATTAAAGTGTATTTATAATTGATATGTTTTTAACATAATTGTATTAATATTTATAATTAATTCAAATACTAATAATGAAATATTAATTATAGTATATATTTATGTTACATGATTATGTATTACATAATAATTAATCATGTAATATAAATATATACTATAATTATATATTATGTAATACATAATATATATCTATAATTAATAATTCATTATTAAAATTTGAATTATTTCAGTATTAATATTTGAAACAAGTAACATTTATTGGAATAAAATATATATTTTTCTGTGTGTACGCTTCAAAATTTATATTATTTTTGAAATAATGTATTTTTCACGTCTTTTATCCGAAAAGTACAAAGACAATAAGACTTTCTTATGCTTCAGTTTTCAATTATAATTACACAGTTAGAGATTATAAAATACTGGGTATCTCTATTTATAAAAATTGAAACTTGATTCGCTACGTGGTGAAATGACTATTGAATCGTTTACCTCGATAAGTTATTCGAAAGGTTCGGCCCGAACTTTCTGTCAGAACCAACATCTTCGTCTTTCCCTTTCTTCTCGCTCAGTCGCGCACGTTCGCAAACATTTACCTCGCCCATTGTCTCCACGTGTTCCCTCGACAAATGTTGTCGGGCATATAATTCTTCGCAGGATCCGAAGGAGATTTGCATATCCTCGGGCCAAGTGTCTCGCTCGTCTCGTTATCGCGCCTGGTCGGCCGCATTTGTTTGCCTGCCGCGAGCCGCTCACGCGCGTCACGGACGGAAGTTGTCCGTCCCCGGGGATAACCGGAAGGAATCGATGTTCGTGTCTTAAACGGAGATTAACGCGCGCGTCGATCAACCCTGGACGTCGTCGGAGGAGGCGGGGGTCGGGCAGGCCACTTCTCTCTCCTCCGTCCGCGTAAACAGCGGTTTGCCACGGAGATCACGTTTCCACGGTCGGCCCGCCACCACACCCGGCAGCCTTCAGTATTTGCACACGGCATTAGAGAGAGAGAGAGAGAGAGAGAGACCCGTGGGCGCTGTGTGCGCGGTACGCACGTGCGTGCCCGTCGTCTGCCCCGTCGCCCTCACCTCGCGGCTTCCTGAAGTGATAACGTCCGAGATAACGGCGCCGATGCGCGCGGAATACTTAAGAGCGCGCGACCGTACCCCTATCTACCTGTCTACCTATGTGAGCCCCGCGCGTCGGCCTCCGAGTAATATACCGCCGCGCATCCATGGAATGCGAACGTAGCTTCGTAGTCTGGCGTCGGAATGCTGCGTTTCAGACACTTCGCGCGATCAGAAGGAGACCCCGGAGTCGCGCTCGATTCGAGCCCGATTCAAGATTCTACCGAGCCTCGCGCGAATTCTTACGCCGACAACTCAGAATTTGTTTTCCTTTCCCTCTTTTCCTTCATCTCTCGTTCGACCAGAGCTTCAGCAAGATAAACTTCATTGACAGTTTATTTTTGCGCTACTAGGAAACGTATACTGAGGAAAAAGCAATTGCATCAACAGAATTGTCGATTGAAAGAAATATGCAAAGAAATATTGTGTCTATTTAACAAATTGCGCGTTAATACAACAGTAAATTGCGTTGATATAGGTATTGAATCGCAATCATTAAATCAATTAATGACACAATCACAGCAACTATATAATTAGTTCAATCGATTAAACGTTTGCTTAAACGAATTTTGTTCGTTCAAGCAAAGTCTCATTAAATCGTTCATTTCTTTTCAGTGTGGTAAAATTAAAAAGAATTTATATGTGAGGTAAAACTATTATGTATATATAAATTATCTCCATGTATTTAATTATCTTTTAATTCTTTGCTGTTGTAAAGATTCTACCTCAGCATCGAGTTTTCTTTTAGTCGATTCCGTAATATTAACTTTTTATTAGTCAATAGTACTCATTGCATTAGCTAAATGAAATATTAAGACAGAAGAAAATAATTAGATGATATTGTCGCGAAGTAAATGATTTTTTACAAATCAGTTGAGAAGAGAACAGGCTTTTAAGTCTTTGATAATTACTATTTATGTGACTGCATCCTTCAACAGTTATCGCCATATAAAGAAATATTTCTCCATAATAAGTACATAATTACTATATTATAAGAGATATATATAGTTAAGTATACGGATTTATATACATGGAAAGAAAGTATTATAGTAATAATTATGAAAAAACTTGTAATCTAGGACATACAAAATTATGAGCGAAATTATTATATATTTATTTAAAAATTATACAAGTTTGGCTTTACAACAAAATAACTATAATTATTATTACAACAAAAGTACTATAATTACTATAATTATACTTTTATGTCATTTATTTAGTATATTATAAAATTTGCTATATCTATAGTAATTTGTATTACAATTTTAGTATAGTGTCCAGAAATTATTATAAAAAAAATAGAGCTTTTACATAACTTTTACTACAATACTTTCTCCGTACACAAGGAGAAAGTTTGTCTCTTTAGATAAGGTGAAACTCCCATTTGGCATTCTTGTGTAGGTTTCATCAAATATTGAGATGCATTATTACTTATTAATTATTTCCAATTTTTCCAATCCCCATATACATCTTAACCTTTAGAAGCCGGGGAAGCCACTTTTGTGGCTTTGCACAATTCTGCGCCATGTATATGTCGCTTGTATAGAAAAATTAAAAAAAAAACACTTTTTTTAATGAAAAAATGCCTAAAGGTTAATATTTGATGAAACTCCGCAAGAAGTGTCGAGAATTGGCAGAATAACGGCTGTTAGACATTTCAGTCTACTGTTTAAGCGTATTAAACTCCAAAAAATCTGTCGAAAATTTTTGCGAAACGAGCGCGCCCGTTAAAGCGAATATTTTGGCGGCGCCGCTTTTATGCACGTGTAATCGTGCCGGTACTTTCGTCGGATCTCCCACGGCCGACCGAGACGCAAATCCAATCTACAAAGCAAATTCTCTATCAAGACCACCGAGCGGAAACAAGTGCGAGTTCGTGCGAGATGGACAGGTTTGATTATGCCGGCGCGGAGTAGCAACCAATAACCACCTCCGTGGAAGTAACGATCTTGTTGCGCCACCGTCACGAAGCAACGAAGAAGAAGTCGGGCTGAAATGACTTCCGCTAACTCCAGATAAAAACTATTTACATGCAAATTTCTGCTTACAGAATTCCAAGAAATTGTAATAACCGCGGCGCGCGCGCCAGCCCGGCTGCCCGCGGCGGCCACGCTCGCGCGCTCGGCTGCATACGAGATTATATGCAATATTCATTTACGCCGATTTGTCGGATGATTAATTCGCTTCATCGCGCGGGAACACGAAAATTAATAATATTCATCACGGTATTGTGAGTTAACTGAAAGAAAGAGAGGAAGAGGAGAGAGAGAGAGGGAGAGAGTGAGAGAGAACCCAAGTCGAGATTTCAGCCCTACTTTGGACCTAAACGTTTGTATGTTCCGGAGAAGTGTATGTTCAATCTTTTCGTAGCAGCGAGACGTATACAGTGTGGCCCAAACAAAGTGTGACAACTCAAAAACTCTGAAAATATTTGTCGTATCAAAAAGTTGTTTATGAGAAAGTTATTAAGTTATAAGTATGTGAGAAAGTCATGTATTAGAGGAATCCTTCTGACTATGTAAACAAAAATTCGCCCCCATTCCATCTTGAGGAGGGTTTGGACACTTGCAATTCGTTTGATTATATTTATGACGTAAATATAATATACTAAAAGAAAGAGAGGGAAAGGAGAGAGAAAGAGAGAGAGAGAGAGAGAGAGAACCCAAGTCGAGATTTCAGCCCTACTTTGGACCTAAACGTTTGTATGTTCCGGAGAAGTGTATGTTCAATCTTTTCGTAGCAGCGAGACGTATACAGTGTGGCCCAAACAAAGTGTGACAACTCAAAAACTCTGAAAATATTTGTCGTATCAAAAAGTTGTTTATGAGAAAGTTATTAAGTTATAAGTATGTGAGAAAGTCATGTATTAGAGGAATCCTTCTGACTATGTAAACAAAAATTCGCCCCCATTCCATCTTGAGGAGGGTTTGGACACTTGCAATTCGTTTGATTATATTTATGACGTAAATATAATATACTAAAAGAAAGAGAGGAAAAGGAGAGAGAAAGAGAGA